>NC_063044.1:30662519-30775019 GCF_018812025.1 Megalobrama amblycephala | reverse complement strand
GCTGACACAGGAGCCAGCCAATAATGAGTCAGCGTTCTGATGTGGAAGCGCTGGACGTAAACACCGAATGAGAATGACACAGAGATTGTTGAATAAAGTTGTTATTTTTGTTTTGTTTTTGCGCACAAAAAGTATTCTCGTCTCTTCATAACATTAAGGTTGAACCACTGCAGTCACATGACTGTTTTAACGACGTCTTTAGTTCCTTTCTGGACCTTGAAAGTGTTGATTATATTGGACGAGTCATATACCTCTCGGATTTCATCAAAAATATCTTAATTTGTGTTCTGAAGATGAACGAAGGTCTTACGGGTGTGGAACGACATGAGGGAGAGGAATTAATGACAGAAACTTCATTTTTGGGTGAACTAACCCTTTAACCCCATAAAGACTACTGAAACATATTTGTACAGTCAGTGCAAAAGTTGTTTATCAAACACACAACAGCTCAAAACACTCTATCAGACCTCTCTCTCTCTCTCTCTCTCTCTCTCTCTCTCTCTCTCTCTCTGTTTTGTTCTTCAGGTATTTCAACACAATGAGTGCAGACAGACACACAGCAGCTCATAAACAGCTCGTCATCAATTAAGCATGCTGACAGACACACACACACACACACACACATTTCTTACTGCTTTCATGCAGGTGTATCAAACATTCTTTCAGGCACAGATCAGTTTACACAGGAAGCTCTGTTCAGCCCAAAACTGCAGCTACACGTCCAGTGATTGAGTGTGTGTGTGTGTGTGTGTGTGTGTGTGTCTGTAAATAGAGACACAAGTGCTTCAGGAAGTCTGAGAATTGTTGCTTGCTATACAGAAACCCCCTGAAGAACAAGCGCACACGCACGCACACATACACACGCACACACACACACACATGCACACACACGCGCACACACACACGCACACACGCGCGCACACGCACACGCACACGCACACACACACACAGGGTGTTGAGTGGCGGCTGTCGTCTGTGTGTCCTCAGGGTTTTACTCAACACTTAAACTTCCTGTTTACCCAACAGCCAAAGATGTTTATCAATCTGCCTGTCTATCTGTCCATCCGTCTATCTACTTACTGAGCAGACACACACAGACAGATGGAGTCGACTGGTGTCTCCCAGCATGGCAGGTGTGGAGGGCTTCTGTCTGTCTGTCCTCCAAAACAGGAAGTCAGGGATTCCCAGTGCTGGGCACTTCCTCGGAGAGAGAGACAGAGAGACGCACCGGCTCCAGACCAACCACAGGAACGAGAGAGACGAGTTCTGCGTCAGTAAGGGCAGTGAGAGTGTGACCTTCACACACACACACACAGGTGCCATTTTTAACCCAGAGCTGTAAACACAGGAAATGACCTCATCCCCCACCTTGTTACCATGAACATCACAAAAAAAGCATCTGTGATATTCTGGTCTGTAGATGTGCCTCAGTTCCTCATTCAATGTGTGTCTGTTGGATTTTCACCCAAAAAGGAGCATCTGATCACCAGCACACTCGATAGATAGATAGATAGATAGATAGATAGATAGATAGATAGATAGATAGATAGATAGATAGATAGATAGATAGATAGATAGATAGATAGATAGATAGATAGATAGATAGATAGATAGATAGATAGATAGATAGATAGATAGATAGATAGATAGATAGATAGATAGATAGATAGATAGATAGATAGATAGATAGATAGATAGATAGATAGATAGATGGATAGATAAGGTTGTTAAGGAAAGGTTCTGTCTGAGCGTCTGTGTGTTTATTAGCTCAGTCTAGCAGTGACCTCACCACAACACACACACAGATGCAGGCCAGATTCACAGACAGAGAGACAGACAGATGTGTTTTGCATGTCAGACACGCTGCTGATCGCACCTGCACACCATCTCGAACGGAGGGATGTGGAGGAATTCTGGGATGCGTGTCAGAGTCATGGCAGAGAAACAAAAAAAACGGATGAAATAAACCAGAGTGAGACAGAAAACAGCTTCAGATCGACAGTTTCAGCTCAAGAGCATAAGCAATTTGATTTGAAACACGCAGTACAGACAGATTTGATTAAATTGCAGCGTTTTACGTTTTGATAAGAGCATCTAGATTTTAGTTCGTTTGACAGATACTTTGCCAAAGCAATGGTGCAAAATAACATTACGGAACTTTTATGTTATCATAAGAAGTTTTAAAATATTTTTGGTTCATTATGAAACTGCTAATTACCCTTTCCCTAAATTACCCTGAACCTTATTGTAAAGTGTTACCAAGAATTTTATGAAATGCAAATGAAATGGAAAAATACTTCTCGATTTCTGTTTTTTTTTTACAGCCGCTGAAAAACTGGACTATACAGCTGAATATACACACACAGACCAGACAGTTCATCTGTACACACACACACACACACACGGGCTGGACTGGAGAACTAAACACATGTTGTGTGTTCTGGTTGGAATTAAGTTCTCTGGGTCGGGCGGATGTGGCCTCAGCCTGAGCCTCCAGCCTCAATCAAGAGCAGCTAAAATTAGTGGCCAACTTGCTTTCCGGAAAGAAGATAATTCCTCCTTGATTGGAGAAAAAAGAAAAATAAAGAAAGAGGCAAAGGCAGAAGAAAGAGAGAGAGAGGAGAAGCACAGAGGTCACAACAGCAGAACATGTTTACTGAGTTCACTATATGAACCGTGTCAAACACTTCATAAACACTACACACTCAGAAAGAAGAATATATATATATATATATATATAATATATATATATATATATATATATATATATATAATATAATATATAAATATATATATATTTTTTTTTTTCTTTCAGCAAAGACTAAATTAAATCAATCAAAAGTGACAGTAAAGACATTTATAATGTTACAAAAGATTCTATTCCAAATAAATGTTCTTCTTTTGAACTTTCTATTCATCAAAGAATCCTGAAAAATAAAATGTATCACAGTTTCCACAAAAATATATTGAGCTGTTTTCAACTGATAATAATCATAAATGCTTCTTGAGCAGCAAATCATCATATTAGAATGATTTCTGAAGGATCATGTGACACTGAAGACTGGAGTAATGATGCTGAAAATTTAGCTTTGATCACAGGATATAAATTACACTTTACTATATATTCACATAGAAAACAGATGTTTTAAATTGTAAAAATATTTCACTATTTTTACTGTATTTTTGATCAAATAAATGCAGCCTTGGTGAGCAGAAGAGACTTCTTTCAAAATCATTAAAAAAATGCAATGATTCCAACTTTTGAACAGTACTTCATAAAGCTCAAATCACTGCTTCACACGCCTCTCTTCAACACTTCCTTGAGAAACAGCAGGTTAAACAGCTCTCTTTTTCTAAATAAATCCAGAACTGTACAATATATGCAATATTTTCTGAAACTGTCTAGCATTTTTTTGCTTCAAAACTGAGGCCAGTTTGACGTCTGTCTGTAATGTTGGTTCTGGTCTTTAAGTTTTTTTGGCAGGTAAACTACTACTAAAACTGAGCTACAAAATGAAAAAAAGCCTTGATTTATCCACTGAAACAATGTGTTTTGATTTAAGCTCGATATTGTAGTCAAAATATGCAGTGAAAACAGTGAAATCAGACATTCATATTTATGCTGTATGAGAAAAAAAAAATCACTGAAAAACTTAAAATGAAAAAAGATGATTAAAAACCAAACATGTTGACAGAGTTCAGAATCATCAGTGCTTGATAACACACACACACACACACACACACACACACACACACACACACACACACTGACTTTAGTGAATAATTAAAATGTTTTTAAAGAAGTCTTTTCTGCTCACAAAGATGGCTTTTAAAAAATAATAATAATAATAATAATAATAAAGTAAATACAGTAAAATTGTGAAATATCATTACAATTTCAAACAGCGGTTTCCTATGTGAATATATATTAAAGTGTAATTTATTCCTGTGATCAAAGCTGAATTTTCAGCATCATTACTCCAGTCTTCAGTGTCACATGATCCTTCAGATTTGTTGCTGAATTATTATCAGTTATTATTGGTGCTCATATCAAAGATTTTTGATATTTTGAACGGTTTGGCCATGACGTTGAAACAAATTTATGGCGAGAAAAAGGAAATAGGAAGTGTGTTATAACTTCTGCATACATTGACTGATTTGGATGAAACTTCAGCTGTGTGTTTGTTGTAGGAGTACGATCACATGGATGTGATTATTGTAATTAACAGACATAGCGGCATCAACTGGCAGCAGGAAGTGTGTCAGTTTCAAAAATGCTTTGAAATTACCCTCTTATTTTTACCCGATTCAGCTTCAAACTTCATCAGTATAATGTCAAAACATGGCAAATGTAGGCCTGTAAAAGGATTCTTGATATCTTAAATACTGTTTCCATGGCAACATGTCAAACTTTAATAATCTTTTTGGGAGGTTTTGAGACTCGTAGCATGCTTTAAATTGCATAAAACTCAACACAAGACATGGGCAAAGCCTTAGAAACGGACGGGGAGGAGGGGCTCTATAGCGCCACCTTTTGACAAAAGTGGGGGGGTTAGTTTTACCTACAGTCACCAAACTCTGTACATATATTGATCTCATCAAGCCGCACAACTTTTTAATTTACAGTCATTAGCTCTGACCAACAGGAAGTTGGCTATTTTGATTTGAATGTGGATTTTTTTTGTAAAATCAGGCTTTGAATTTTGAACTACTACTACTAGATGGTTTATACAATTCACAGCAAACTTTTTTAACTTGGTGAAAAGACATTTAGGATGTTAAATTGCAAACGGATATTGAACGGTGTTGCCATGGCGAGGGATTAAAGTAATGTAATTGTAAATGTGGCATAGGCAAACTAATCTTTTTACATTTACCCAGTTTAAATGCATATTGCACATTGTGCACAACAGCCAAATTTGTAAAATGTTTACTGTATTTTAGATCAAATAAATGCAGCCCTGGTGAGCATAGAATTATTTCACACTTTTGACTGGCAGTCTGCATACAAAACTAACAAAACGAGACTCATTTATACAACGGAGCTGAAACGCACTGATAAACATCAGCATTTCAGTACATTTCTCAACACAAAATGGCTCCAGAGGGACACAGACGAGTTAGCAGCTTCTCTACTTCAGGTTAGTAACTCCATCTGCACATAATAACTCATGAACGAGTGTCTCTAAACTCAACGCAGAGTTCAAGCTTCATCTTCATCTTCATCACGCAGCTGCACTCCTCCATTCTTCAGCTCTGCTCTTCGGTTTTCCCCGTCTTTTGTGTTTCATGCCGAGGAACGTACAGAACAGAGAGTCTGCGTCTGAGCCAGAGGAAATCAGAGCGGAGCGCGCAGCTCTTCATTAGTGGCTTCCGCTGGTCTAATTGGTCTCTGGTTTTCCCGCCGTTGGATGCGCGTCGCTGGCAGGCCGGTTTTTCCAGCCCTGTGTTTGTGTTTGGGGGAAGTGAACGCTGTAATCAGAGCTGTGAGGGGAAGTGCCGCGTCTTTTCTTAGCTCCAAACGTTACCACGCTGCAAAAGGGACAAATTTTGTGGCTCTCCACAAGAGATGAGCTCTGGTGTCCCGGCCTGGTGTGTTTTACATCTGTAACGGGTTTGGAAACTCTAACCTAGAGCTCGAGTCTCAGTTCGTCACATTTGAGGAACTCCAGAGCATTTACACAAACAATAATTAAGATTTTATTTAAAAAAAAAGTCTCTTCTGTTTACCAAGGCAGCATTTATTTGATCAAAAATATAGTAAAATATTATTACAATTTGAAATGTAAAACAGCTGTTTTCTATGTGAATATATAGTAAAGTGTAATTTATATCCAGTGATCAAAGCTGAATTTTCAGCATCATTACTCCAGTCTTCAGTGTCACATGATCCTTCAGAAATCATTCTAATCATTTATGATTATTTATGAAAACATTTATGATTATAATCAATGTTGAGAACAGTTTTTGCTGCTTTATATTTTGTAGAAACCAGGATGCACTACCAGCCCAGTGTGTGTTTGAGTGTGTGCATGTGTTTGTGTGAGTCTGTGTGTCTCTGTGTGTGTTTGTGAATGTTTGCGTGTGTGTGACTTCTTGCCGCCCATGACACAGCAGTAAATACTGTTCATATGAGGGTCGTTACAAAGTATCGCTTGGCAACAGAAGAATTCAACACACACACACACACACACACACACACACACACAATATCTTCAGTCATTTTGCTTCAATAAATGTATCTTGATTTAAGAATGTTTAGATATTTGTACTGGAAAACAAGACGCACACTGATAGACACTCTGTGTGTGTGTGTGTGTGTGTGTGTGTGTGTGTGTGTGTGTGTGTGTGTGTGTGTCTGTTTACAATTACTGAGCACATAATGAATGTTCATCCAATGAGCTGCGCTGGCAGCCTCGTCCCTCGCTGAGACAGGGGAGCAATTAACACAGGAAGGAAGCAGAGGGAACGAGCCAAAGGAAAGACAGGCCAGCCAGAGGACGAAGACAGACAGACAAACAGAGAGAGAGAGAGAGAGAGAGAGAGAGAGAGAGACTGCACTGCCCTGTGAGGTGATGCATTTACCAGAGAGACAGATCGACATTTGGGTTATATACATGTTTCTGCAGAAAGAGAGTGAGAGTCAAAGACAGACAGACGTTCACTCATGAAGAGTCGTTGTGTTGAAAATGATTCAGTTGAATTGATTTATAAAGTGTCTATACAGTGACTTAATGATAGTCATGATTATTTTGCTCAAAATTAAAGTTGTCATTTGGGAAATTTATTTTTACATTTCATCAGAATTATAAGCACAAATCAACAGAATGTCGACTCATACACTAAAAACTGCTGGGTTAAAAACAACCCACGTTGGGTTGAAAATGGACAAACCCAGCGGTTGGGTTAAATGTTTGCTCAGCCTGCTGGGCAGTTTTATTTAACCCAACTATTGTGTAAAAAATGACTATATGGCTGGCTTAAAATGAACCCAAAATAGTTTGGAAATTAAAAATCAGACACATAATTAATAGAGGCAACAATAATAATCAAAAGGTGAACATTTATTAATAAGCAATTTATTTATTATTCATTATCATCTTATTAATAAATGTTCATTTATTAAACATATTAATAAATGTTAATTTCCAGCATATTTTGGGTTCATTTTAAGCGAGCAATACAGTCATTTTTATACAATAGTTGAGTTAAATAAAACTACCCAGCACGTTAGACAAACTTTTAACCCAACCACTGGGTTTGTCCATTTTCCAACCCAACTTGGGTTGTTTCTAACCCAGCATTTACGCATGATTTATTTGACCATCTATTTTCCTAATTTATTATAGGCTGTTTATCATGTAAATCAACACACTCTGTGCATTATGAAAACTGGTAAAACAAGAAACTTCTCTCAAAAACTAAAACCGTGAAATTCCTAATAGTAATTCCAATAAATCCAAATGACATTAACGTTTTTCTATAAAAACAACAGCATAAAAGACTGTATTGTCAAAATTCTTGTTATCTGGCAGCTGCCGGTATGAAATCTCATAGTAGAGGTAGTCTATAATATTTTGTCTCCTTGTTTTTCTGACAAAACCAAAAAAGTGTGTTTTTTTTTACTACATTTTAGTCTCATTTTTTTCGCCAATGATACTGCATGTTGATATAGTCACAGTTATCATTTAATGACCCTGGTGTCATCTTGACAAACTTATTTCGTCATAGTTTCCGTTAACAAAATTAACACTAGTGTACAGTGCGCCTGATGCAAACTTCGTCACCAGAATAGTATGCACAGGTCTCATGCGCATTGAATTGGTTTTGCACTAATCAGTTGTTCCACAAGGTGGCAGCACTGGCCGTTGTTTCATAGTAGAAAACGAAACTAAACTACGAAGCCCCGCACATGACATGTAGGCAAAAATAGGCAAAATCTTGCGCACGATTTATAAATCGAGGGAACAAATGAGTAAATCGCACGCACGATTAAGCAAACCTAGGGAATGAAGAGTAGATTGTGCGCACAATTTAACAAATCGAGGGAACGAAATAGTAATTCATGCACATGATTTAGCAAATCAAGGGAACGAAATAGTAATTTATGCACATGATTTAGCAAATCGAGGGAACGAAATAGTAATTTATGCACATGATTTAGCAAATTGAGGGAACGAAATAGTAGATCATGCACATGATTTAGCAAATCAAGGGAACGAATGAGTAAATCGCACACACGATTAAGCAAATCTAGGGAATGAAGTAGTAGATCGTGCGCACAATTGAACAAATCGAGGGAACGAAATAGTAATTCATGCACATGATTTAGCAAATCGAGGGAACGAAATAGTAATTCATGCACATGATTTAGCAAATCAAGGGAACGAATGAGTAAATCGCACACAATTAAGCAAATCTAGGGAATGAAGTAGTAGATTGTGCGCACAATTGAACAAATCGAGGGAACGAAATAGTAATTCGTGCACATGATTTAGCAAATCGAGGGAACGAAATAGTAATTCATGCACATGATTTAGCAAATCAAGGGAACGAATGAGTAAATCGCACACACAATTAAGCAAATCTAGGGAATGAAGTAGTAGATCGTGCACACAATTTAACAAATCAAGGGAACGAAATAGTAATTCATGCACATGATTTAGCAAATCAAGGGAACGAATGAGTAAATCGCACACACAATTAAGCAAATCTAGGGAATGAAGTAGTAGATCGTGCACACAATTTAACAAATCAAGGGAACGAAATAGTAATTCATGCACATGATTTAGCAAATCAAGGGAACGAATGAGTAAATCGCACACACAATTAAGCAAATCTAGGGAATGTAGTAGATCGTGCACACAATTGAACAAATCGAGGGATCGAAATAGTAATTCATGCACATGATTTAGCAAATCGAGGGAACGAAATAGTAATTCATGCACATGATTTAGCAAATCAAGGGAACGAATGAGTAAATCGCACACACAATTAAGCAAATCTAGGGAATGAAGTAGTAGATCGTGCACACAATTTAACAAATCAAGGGAACGAAATAGTAATTCATGCACATGATTTAGCATATCAAGGGAACGAATGAGTAAATCGCACACACAATTAAGCAAATCTAGGGAATGAAGTAGTAGATCGTGCACACAATTTAACAAATCGAGGGAACGAAATAGTAATTCGTGCACATGATTTAGCAAATCAGGGGAACAAAATAGTAGATCATGCACATGATTTAGCAAATCGAGGGAACGAAATAGTAATTCATGCACATGATTTAGCAAATCAGGGGAACAAAATAGTAGATCATGCACCTGATTTAGCAAATCAAGGGAACGAATGAGTAAATCGCACACACGATTAAGCAAATCTAGGGAATGAAGTAGTAGATCGTGCGCACAATTTAACAAATCGAGGGAACGAAATAGTAATTCATGCACATGATTTAGCAAATCAAGGGAACGAAATAGTAATTTATGCACATGATTTAGCAAATCGAGGGAACGAAATAGTAATTTATGCACATGATTTAGCAAATTGAGGGAACAAAATAGTAGATCATGCACATGATTTAGCAAATCAAGGGAACGAATGAGTAAATCGCACACACGATTAAGCAAATCTAGGGAATGAAGTAGTAGATCGTGCGCACAATTGAACAAATCGAGGGAACGAAATAGTAATTCATGCACATGATTTAGCAAATCGAGGGAACGAAATAGTAATTCATGCACATGATTTAGCAAATCAAGGGAACGAATGAGTAAATCGCACACAATTAAGCAAATCTAGGGAATGAAGTAGTAGATTGTGCGCACAATTGAACAAATCAAGGGAACGAAATAGTAATTCATGCACATGATTTAGCAAATCGAGGGAACGAAATAGTAATTCATGCACATGATTTAGCAAATCAAGGGAACGAATGAGTAAATCGCACACACAATTAAGCAAATCTAGGGAATGAAGTAGTAGATCGTGCACACAATTTAACAAATCAAGGGAACGAAATAGTAATTCATGCACATGATTTAGCAAATCAAGGGAACGAATGAGTAAATCGCACACACAATTAAGCAAATCTAGGGAATGAAGTAGTAGATCGTGCGCACAATTGAACAAATCGAGGGATCGAAATAGTAATTCATGCACATGATTTAGCAAATCGAGGGAACGAAATAGTAATTCATGCACATGATTTAGCAAATCAAGGGAACGAATGAGTAAATCGCACACACAATTAAGCAAATCTAGGGAATGAAGTAGTAGATCGTGCACACAATTTAACAAATCAAGGGAACGAAATAGTAATTCATGCACATGATTTAGCATATCAAGGGAACGAATGAGTAAATCGCACACACAATTAAGCAAATCTAGGGAATGAAGTAGTAGATCGTGCACACAATTTAACAAATCGAGGGAACGAAATAGTAATTCGTGCACATGATTTAGCAAATCAGGGGAACAAAATAGTAGATCATGCACATGATTTAGCAAATCGAGGGAACGAAATAGTAATTCATGCACATGATTTAGCAAATCAAGGGAACGAATGAGTAAATCGCACACACAATTAAGCAAATCTAGGGAATGAAGTAGTAGATCGTGCACACAATTTAACAAATCAAGGGAACGAAATAGTAATTCATGCACATGATTTAGCATATCAAGGGAACGAATTAGTAAATCGCACACACAATTAAGCAAATCTAGGGAATGAAGTAGTAGATCGTGCACACAATTTAACAAATCGAGGGAACGAAATAGTAATTCGTGCACATGATTTAGCAAATCAGGGGAACAAAATAGTAGATCATGCACATGATTTAGCAAATCGAGGGAACGAAATAGTAATTCATGCACATGATTTAGCAAATCAGGGGAACAAAATAGTAGATCATGCACCTGATTTAGCAAATCAAGGGAACGAATGAGTAAATCGCACACACGATTAAGCAAATCTAGGGAATGAAGTAGTAGATCGTGCGCACAATTTAACAAATCGAGGGAACGAAATAGTAATTCGTGCACATGATTTAGCAAATCGAGGGAACGAAATAGTAATTCATGCACATGATTTAGCAAATCGAGGGAACGAAGTAGTAATTTATGCACATAATTTAGCAAATCAGGGGAACGAAATAGTAGATCATGCACATGATTTAGCAAATCAAGGGAACGAATGAGGAAATCGCACACACGATTAAGCAAATCTAGGGAATGAAGTAGTAGATCATGCGCACAATTTAACAAATCGAGGGAACGAAATAGTAATTCGTGCACATGATTTAGCAAATCGAGGGAACGAAATAGTAATTCGTGCACATGATTTAGCAAATCAGGGGAACAAAATAGTAGATCATGCACATGATTTAGCAAATCGAGGGAACGAAATAGTAATTCATGCACATGATTTAGCAAATCAGGGGAACAAAATAGTAGATCATGCACATGATTTAGCAAATCAAGGGAACGAATGAGTAAATCGCACACACGATTAAGCAAATCTAGGGAATGAAGTAGTAGATCGTGCGCACAATTTAACAAATCGAGGGAACGAAATAGTAATTCGTGCACATGATTTAGCAAATCGAGGGAACGAAATAGTAATTCATGCACATGATTTAGCAAATCGAGGGAACGAAGTAGTAATTTATGCACATAATTTAGCAAATCAGGGGAACGAAATAGTAGATCATGCACATGATTTAGCAAATCAAGGGAACGAATGAGGAAATCGCACACACGATTAAGCAAATCTAGGGAATGAAGTAGTAGATCATGCGCACAATTTAACAAATCGAGGGAACGAAATAGTAATTCGTGCACATGATTTAGCAAATCGAGGGAACGAAATAGTAATTCATGCACATGATTTAGCAAATCAGGGGAACGAAATAGTAATTCATGCACATGATTTAGCAAATTGAGGGAACGAAGTAGTAATTTATGCACATGATTTAGCAAATCGAGGGAACGAAATAGTAATTTATGCACATGATTTAGCAAATCGAGGGAACGAAATAGTAATTTATGCACATGATTTAGCAAATCGAGGGAACGAAATAGTAATTCATGCACATGATTTAGCAAATCAGGGGAACGAAATAGTAATTCATGCACATGATTTAGCAAATCAGGGGAACGAAATAGTAATTTATGCACATGATTTAGCAAATCAAGGGAACGAATGAGGAAATCGCTCACACGATTAAGCAAACCTAGGGAATGAAGAGTAGATTGTGCGCACAATTTAGCAAATCGAGGGAACGAAATAGTAATTCATGCACATGATTTAGCAAATCGAGGGAACGAAGTAGTAATTTATGCACATGATTTAACAAATCGAGGGAACGAAATAGTAATTTATGCACATGATTTAGCAAATCGAGGGAACGAATGAGTAAATCATGCGCACGATTTAACAAATCGAGGGAACAAAATAGTAGATTGTGCACGATTTACTTTTTTTCCCTGCATGTCATGTGCGATGCTTTTTACTAAACAGACGGAACAACAACAAAATACCGCAGACTGCAACAACAACAGACGTCCCCACTGCGCTTGTGTGAGGGGGATCTGAGACAGACACAACTTTAGTTTAAAAGAATACAAAGACATTTTTATCGGTCATTACTTCTGGAGAAAAATACCGCAGACACTGGACAAAGATGAAACTTTCTAGAGTGTATGTCTGTATACTTTGAAAGGCTACACGTTCAACTGTACGCATATGCATTAAAAACAAAGTATACTTTGGGCTTGACTGTGCATGCGAGTGTGTGTGATGCAGATTACAGCTACACGTTTGGATTCAGTGTCCATGAATGCCTGTTTGTTCTCCGCTGAGGTGCGTTTGGCTGCTTCTGAAGGGAAAAAAGTGTCTCTTTCACAGCTCGACAGCGAGAAGCTTTCCTCTGCACTCGCAACTCCTCAGAGTTTCATCTAATCCACCTGTAAGAGGGTTTAATACGCTGTCTGGAGGCCGAGGGGGAAGGAGGAGGATCCTGACGCTCCCAGGACAAACAATGGGGGTATTATTAGGGATAACTGCCCCCGGTGGGCTGCGAGGGGCAGATTTATGACTCGCTCCATCTGTTACTGGGGTGTGTTGGGGGTTCGGTGTTGGGTTGCACGGGACGCTGAGCTACACTGCTTTATTATCATTTCATTTTGTAGGTTTTAACATCAATTAGCATGTTAACGGCATTATTAGACAAGTCACATTATTTAGACAGAGCTTTAAGCAATACACAGAAAAACAACATTAGTTGCATTTCCATCTATTTTTATGCAAATTTTGGGATATCAAAAAAAAAAACAAAAAACAAAAAAAAACACTGGACAGAAACGCCAAGATGTGCATGCATTTAAAAAATGTGCATAAAAAAACTAAAAATAATCTCATCTGATAAGCAGACATGCAAATAAACTACGATGGAAACACATTTACCGTATAAATCCCTCAATAAACTCATGTGACTCTGGCTCAGTAGAGGCTGTGATTGGATAACTGCACTAACCAGTGGACCAATCACATCACAGCATCTCAAATGTTGGTTTGGTGGCTCTGAAACGCCCGAGTCAAAGTCTGTCATCAGAATGATTTGGTTTAATTCCTCCAGAAGCGTCTCACACGATTGTGTTCACAAACACCAGCATCCGAACGCAAGAGAACATGACAGCGTTTATTGTGCTTCGTTTGAGACAAACTCATTTATGATGGAGGAAAAAAAGAGCCTGATTGCAGCAACATACATTTTTATTACTGATATTTAGTGCCAATTTCCTAGGAAGTGACGATTTTGTTTTTGTTTTGGTGAATCAGCTTCATTATTGGGACAAATTAGTCGACTAGTTGTTCATGCAACCCGCTGACTAATCAATTTTCTTACCAAAGAATATCTGACAAACATGTCTGAACAGAAAAATTACATTCACTATAGAAATTAAAACACATTTTCTTAATATTCCCATTTTTTCCAGACAGCAGGAAGCCTGTAAACTATTAAATGACTGTTATATTTGAACTTGTAGCTCAAGTGTTGTGATTGTTTTCTTTTCTCATGCAGAAACAGCATGAAATTATGCTGCATATGATCAATAAACAATAAACTGGTGAGTGTTTATGGCCTCAGGGATTTCCTGCATTCAAAAAATGATGTTCTTCCTCAGTGTTTCTGTCTTGTTTTTCCAGTACAAATATCAAAACATTCTTAAATCAAGATACATTTAATGGAGAAGCAAAATGACTGAAGATATTATTGAAATATTGAACAAAATGAAAGGAGTTTGTGGTTAAAACAAGAACAAATATCTGCAAATGGGGTCTTGTTTTCTGACTTTGTTCTTGAATTAAACACATTTTTTTTTTTCCCAATAACATCTTAAGCCATTTTTGCTGCTTCTTAAGTAAGTGTATCTTGATTTAAGCATTCTCTTAATCAATTTTTTGTAATGAACCGAGCAATAGGACACAAGTTTTTATGTTTATAGTCAATATGTCAAGAATCACAATGTAAACGTTCTTTCAACATCCTCCTGGAATGTGTGCGATTTCATTATGCACTGCAAAAAATGGCTTTCTGAAAAATGGAGAGCATGCATGTGAAAGACGAGGGAAAAGAGAGCGACAGGGTTTAATCTTCAAGGACTAGCGCTGGGGAGGGAGATTTCCTGGGCTGAAGTTCTGGTGGTCTGAAGCAGCCGAAAGGCAAGACTGCACATGCTGGAAATCCCTGCCAGATATCAGCTCACAAAGAGCCTTCATTTCCTGCCCTCTTTCTATCTCTCTCTCTAAAGCACTAAGCCGAGCGTCGGAAGCGCCGTGTGTGTGCGCTGGCTGATCTTTTGTATCATCTAAATCCAGTTCCGTTAAGCTGAACGCAAAGGGAATGTTTTCAACCGTCGTTCAAGTTGAAAATTACACAACAACTCCTGACAGCGCCGTTTCCCACTGCAAACTTCTGCCCTGTTTTAAAGATTCTTAAACAAGAAGAGAAATTTGATTTTATGCTTAAAACAAGACAAAACTATTAAAAATATAAAAGCTTACACTGCAAAAAATGCTGTTCTTTGTCTTGTTTCCATTCCAAATATCTTTAAGTTCTTAAATCAAGAAGCATTTTCTTGACATGTAAAAATTATTTTCTTGTTTTTAGGAAAAATTAGTCAAAATTAAGTGAGTTTTTCCTTAAAACAAGCAAAATAATTTTTCCAAACTGAAAACAAGCTTATTATATAGCTTATTTTTGTTTTGAAATAAGATTATTTTGGGAAAAACTCACTCAATTTTGACTTATTTTTTCCTGAAAACAAGAAAATCTTTTTTATTTGTCAAGAAAATGCTTCTTGATTCAAGAACTTTAAGATATTTTGACTAGAAACAAGACAAAAACTCTAAGTAAGAACAGCATTTAAATATTAACAAAACTATTATAAAACAAGAACAAAAAAAAGGGAAAACAAGTTTGTTTTTCTTACTCCACAGGCAGATATTTGTTCTTGTTTTCAGCTTAAACTCACTTAATTTTGATCAATTAATCAAGACTTAATATCTACAGCCACTAAATGTATCTTGATTTAAGAATGTTTAGATATTTGTGCTGGAAAACAAGACAGAAACACTGAGGAAGAAGATCAAATGTTTGCAGTGTAATGCATTTACTCCCAAATTTCAATGCCAAAAAATCTCATTCATGTTTAAAACGGTGCAACAAATACCATCATGACGCACATTTTCAAGTGTACAGCACTTAATGAGATTAAAATGAGGAGAATAAACACTCTTGGCATGTTTTGGTGAGACAAACACCTCAAAGTTTTGTAATTACGACTTATGCACCAACATCTCCAAATCAGATCAAGAGGAAGGTTTAATCTGTGCCTCGTTCCTCTGATGATGTTTTCTGGAATCGGACACCGTTAGGCTGCTTGAAGTTTGATACCTGTCAAGATCTTTCTGCCGGATACACCAGATTCCTGCTCTCTTCTCCGCAGTGCTCCGTTCCTCCCATCCTCCCTCCGCATATCCGGTTACCTGTTCACCGCGCTGAGCCGCGTCCCCCAGGGCTCGACACACTCGCTTTCTTCGCCACCGTGCAAAACGAGCCACACACACACATTCAGACCTGTTCAAATAACTCAAATACTTCCTTCCTGCTGTGATCCAGAGTGTTTTCCCTCTTTCTTCAAAGGAAAATGCTATAAAACATCCAAAACATGCCAAGTGACCAGAACAAATATTCACATTTCTTTAAGTGCTTCCTGTTTTGGCAGGTTTTCCTGGGACGGAGCGCAAGGTTACGGATCCCACCGGGAGGATTTTGGACCGAACCGCTTGATTTCCTGAACAATTTCCTGAGCTCAAACCGCAACAGCTCAACCTTCACTATACAGATCTGGAGATTCAGTACTGAAGATGATGCATTATGGGATCAAATCAGAACGACACACATTGAAACCATTTTACAACCATTACTTTTACTATATTTACTAATGTTTGTACGTCAGATGGGAATCAAAAAGTACTTTCAAATTTAAACAACTGTTGCTTTATTTTCCATTGTTTTTCTATTATTTGTGAATTTAATGAAAGTGCACCAGATATTGAGCTTTAGTTACAATATTCAATGAAATAACATATCTGCAATCACAAACATTCATATTCAGACTGGATTAGATTCTCAGATAATCTCTGAGTTAATTGAGAAATGGGAATTATGTCACTTTTGATGGGGGTTGTGAGGGAAAAAAACAACTTATTCAATTCAGATGGGATTTAAATTAAATGTGCGTTACCGAAATACAATTTACTTAAAGTCGGCATGAAATGGAAGTTGTGCTAGTCTTTTCTTCTCTATTGTGCCGTATATATAAGTGAAACGGTTCTCAAACAAGAACAAATGTAGGGCGGGGCTTGATTTTGTCTGTGGGGAATTGATTGGATGGTTGTGGTTTGCTATTGGTGGATCTCATGTGAGTGACAGGTTGCCCCACCCTCATCATCAGAGAAGAGATGGTGCAAGAGGGAGGAGAAGATTTTCTGATTCAGCACTAATTATATGATTTATGTGCACTGATAAATTACTTATAATAAATACCGCAATATTCCATTTTTAAAAAACAAAACAAGAATTCGAAACCGACTACTGATGGAGAAAAAGAGAAACTGAACACACTGAAATAATGCTGATGTATGACATGAGTGCCAGTGTTTACAGAAACAACCACAAATTAGTGAAAAGATTCACTGGAAATACACCAAAACACACACAACTGTGACTCAATATGTGTCTGATTAACATCCAATAACAAGAACATAAAGAAGTATTTCTGTCTTGTTTTCCAGCGTATCTAAACATTCTTAAATCAAGATACATTTAATGGAGAAGCAAAATGACTTTTTGAAGGCTTGTTTTCTGCAAGAAGTATCAAAATGAAGGGAGTTTGTGGCAGATATTTGTTTTAAGCATAAACTAAATGCATTTTTCAGTAAACAAGACTTCATAACTTCAGTCATTTTGCTTCTCCAGTAAACGCATCTTGATTTAAGAATGTTTAGATATTTGTACTGGAAAACAAGACAGAAATACTGATGAAGAACAATTGTTTTGCACTGCAAGAGTTTATAAATAGAGGAGTCAAACCAGAAAACTGGACTAGACTGGACTGGCGCCCCCTTCTGGTTAGAAGCGGATCACGTGAGACCGAGTGAGACATGAGGAGAAACAGCAGCTGAGAGGAAATCCAGGTGTCTCACGGATCACAACAAACCCCCCAAAAAACTGTACAAAACTGACTGACACGACTAAACAACACACTGCCGGACGGGTCAGAGAAAGTACAGACAAACACGATGAGAGAGTTTCACTGTTTCAAAAGACAAAAAAACTAGCAAATATAACCCTGCAACCACTTTAAAGCCATATTAAAATGTCTGAACTAATTAAAACGAGTCTAAAAAAAATGACTGTGGTAATCAACATTTTGCCTGTTGATGGAGCTGAACCTGCTGTAAAGAAGATCTGGAGAATGTGAAGTGTGTGTGTGTGTGTGTGTGTGTGTGTGTGTGTGTGTGTGTGTGGACGGAGGACACTGGCTCTCACTGCAGACACATCAAACTCAAGCACTGACAGACATTCAGACCAGGAGAAAAACCAGATCACCTTTCCATCTGTCTCTCTCTTGCCCATTTTTCCTTCTCTTTTTCTCAAACACACACACACACACACACACACACAGCTGTGAGGAAATCCTATTTGAATTTAAATCTACATTTCTGCATTAATAAATCTGCAGAATTTCCGTCACTGACCGTATCATTTCTGACCGAGAGCAAGAGGCTGACAGATGATTTAATGCCAATATAATACAATTCAATAAATTGATTTGTATAGTGCTTTTCACAGTACACATTCTTTCAAAGCAGTTTCACAGAAAATCATGATGTAAATGTTTATATCTTAATATCGTTATGCTTTATAGTTGCATTTAGCAGATTAGAGTTGTGCGATAACATAGTTATATTTTGCGACAGTACAAACAATCATACAGTTGACATTTGCTATATTATAGAATATATATTGCTTTCCTTAAATGTACTGTATTTATGCAGACATACTTGAATATCCAACTTTATATTAAATAACCAGGCCAGAAAAAAACATGCACATCAAATTCCATTTAAGGTCTATATTCAGGTTGAAGCTATTTACATCCAGATACAAAGTTTCCCATATGTAAAAATATATATTTTCAAATACATCTCTAAATATACAAAAATATATATTTTTGCTAAAATACAATTCTAAATATATTTACATAAATATATTTTCTACCAATACATTTTTGGCAATTGATAGAATTTCGCCCCAAACTCTCCGCCTGCTGCAGTAGCCACACCCCAAACTCTCCACCTGTTGCAGTAGCCACACCCCAAACTCTCCACCTGCTGCAGTAGCCACGCCCATCTCATTCTGTTACAGTAGCCACACCCCAAACTCTCCGCCTGCGGCAGTAGCCACGCCCCATCTCAGTCTGCTACAGTAGCCACACCCCAAACTCTCCACCTGTTGCAGTAGCCACGCCCCAAACTCTCCACCTGCTGCAGTAGCCACACCCCAAACTCTCCACCTGCTGCAGTAGCCACACCCCAAACTCTCCACCTGTTGCAGTAGCCACGCCCCAAACTCTCCACCTGCTGCAGTAGCCACACCCCAAACTCTCCACCTGTTGCAGTAGCCACACCCCAAACTCTCCACCTGCTGCAGTAGCCACACCCCAAACTCTCCACCTGTTGCAGTAGCCACACCCATCTCACAGTCTGTTACAGTAGCCACACCCCAAACTCTCGACCTGCTGCAGTAGCCACGGCCCAAACTCTCCACCTGTTGCAGTAGCCACGCCCATCTCACAGTCTGTTACAGTAGCCACACCCCAAACTCTCGACCTGCTGCAGTAGCCACACCCCAAACTCTCCACCTGTTGCAGTAGCCACGCCCATCTCACAGTCTGTTACAGTAGCCACACCCCAAACTCTCCACCTGTTGCAGTAGCCACACCCCAAACTCTCCACCTGCTGCAGTAGCCACACCCCAAACTCTCCACCTGTTGCAGTAGCCACGCCCATCTCACAGTCTGTTACAGTAGCCACACCCCAAACTCTCCACCTGCTGCAGTAGCCACACCCCAAACTCTCCACCTGTTGCAGTAGCCACGCCCATCTCACAGTCTGTTACAGTAGCCACACCCCAAACTCTCCACCTGTTGCAGTAGCCACACCCCAAACTCTCCACCTGCTGCAGTAGCCACACCCCAAACTCTCCACCTGTTGCAGTAGCCACGCCCATCTCACAGTCTGTTACAGTAGCCACACCCCAAACTCTCGACCTGCTGCAGTAGCCACGCCCCAAACTCTCCACCTGCTGCAGTAGCCACACCCCAAACTCTCCACCTGTTGCAGTAGCCACACCCCAAACTCTCCACCTGCTGCAGTAGCCACACCCCAAACTCTCCACCTGTTGCAGTAGCCACACCCCAAACTCTCCACCTGCTGCAGTAGCCACACCCCAAACTCTCCGCCTGCGGCAGTAGCCACGCCCCATCTCACAGTCTGCTACAGTAGCCACACCCCAAACTCTCGACCTGCTGCAGTAGCCACGGCCCAAATTCTCCACCTGTTGCAGTAGCCACGCCCCAAACTTTCCGCCTCCTGCAGTAGCCACGCCCCCATGCCCCAAACTCTCCGCCTGCTGCAGTAGCCACACCCCAAAGTTTCCACCTGCTGCAGTAGCCACGCCCCCATGCCCCAAACTATCCGCCTGCTGCAGTAGCCACACCCCAAACTCTCCGCCTGCGGCAGTAGCCACGCCCCATCTCAGTCTGCTACAGTAGCCACACCCCAAACTCTCCACCTGCTGCAGTAGCCACACCCCAAACTCTCCACCTGTTGCAGTAGCCACGCCCATCTCACAGTCTGTTACAGTAGCCACACCCCAAACTCTCGACCTGCTGCAGTAGCCGCACCCCAAACTATCCACCTGTTGCTGCAGCCACGCCCCAAACTCTCCACCTGCTACAGTAGCCCCACCCCAAACTCTTCACCTGCTGAAGTAGCCACGCCCCAAACTCTCCGCCTGCTACAGTAGCCACACCCCAAACTCTCGACCTGCTGCAGTAGCCACGCCCCAAACTCTCCGCCTGTTGCAGTAGCCACACCCCAAACTCTCCAACTGTTGCAGTAGCCATGCCCATCTCAGTCTGCTACAGTAGCCACACCCCAAACTCTCCAACTGTTGCAGTAGCCATGCCCATCTCAGTCTGCTACAGTAGCCACACCCCAAACTCTCGACCTGCTGCAGTAGCCGCACCCTAAACTATCCACCTGTTGCTGCAGCCACGCCCCAAACTCTCCACCTGCTACAGTAGCCACACCCTAATCTCTTGCTATTGGTTGAGCTGGACAGAGATTGACGGATCTGAGCGGATCGCTCTCAATGTTTTGATAATGCCCGAGGGGCTAAATATTTATAATTTTGAAGGAAATAAACCCAAGAACAACATACTAATAGCAGTTAATGAGGAATAAATTGGGTTAAGAGAATGTATTATATCATAAAATTCTTATATACATCACCTATAAGGGAGAATTTTGATATAAAGAACTATAAACTATATAAACACACACAGCAGCTGAGGAGAGTTCAGGTGTGTGTCTGACACCGTGTTTCTCCATTTGGTTGTGTGACATTCAAATGAGGCTCTGTGTGTGTGTGTGTGTGTGTGTGTGTGTGTGTGTGTGTGTGTGTGTGTGTGTGTGTGTGTGTGTGTGTGTGTGTGTGTGTGTGACGACGATTTCACAGCTGCCTCAGGGGATCACACACACACACTAGAGCAGAGAGGGTTGATCCGCTGGGGGTCTGAGACTGATGGAGGAGCGGTCAATCATGAGTGAGTGACAGCTGCTGTGAGCCTCTGACCGCAGGAAACAGAAACTCTCAAACCCAGCATGAGGAAACGTGTGTGTGTCCAACCGTTTCATTCCCTTCCTGAGTGAAAGGAAGTGTGTGTGTGTGAGGATCGGCAGGTGCTCTACCTTGTCAATCATATCAGGTCGGTTGGTTGCGGCAAGAACCGTGACGTCTTTTAGTTGTTCGATTCCGTCCATCTCGGTGAGCAGCTGAGCCAGCACACGATCACCGACGCCGCCCGCGTGAGGAGAACTGAACAACACAATTCAATCCCGTTCAATCAGCATGTTTTACAATGAAGCCAGGTACACATACTGTTCTCAGGAGTTGCTAGGGCATTTCTATGTGATTCTAGGGTGTTGCTAGGCAGTTTCTGGGTTCTGTTGGGTTTTGCTGAATAAGGTTTCAGATTAATTGATTCTGGAGACTTAAAGCAGAACGACAGATCAGCGTGTGTGTGTGTGTGTGTGTGTGTGTGTGTGTGTGTGTGTGTGTGTGTGTGTGTGTGTGTGTGTGTGTGTGTGTGTGTTGATTGATTAAAGGCAAATACATTCATCAGTAAATCAATGTGTCATTCAGAATTCAATCCAGTAAATGAATCTCTGACTCAGCAGAACAAGCCAGCTTTAGATTTACACTGAAGTGTGTGTGTGTGTGTGTGTGTGTGTGTGTGTGTGTGTGTGTGTGTGTGTGTGTGTGTTTACTGTCAGAAGCTTGAAACACTAGGCACTTCATTAATTAAATAAGCGAAGAGCCAAAAAAATAAAAACACATTTTATGACAAAACACATTTGTAGCAAAATCTCCATCTGTTTTCAGGGAAACAAAGACATGCTTGTGTCTGTAAAGCGCAGATGTCAGTCTCTGTGCGTTTAGAGCATTAACCGTCTTCTATGTGTCAGAACGACACATTTAACACCTCGATAATCATGTTCATATCATCAGATATTAATGTGGCTGAGGTCTTGATGTCATTAATGAATAAACTGTTTGTTTAGATCATATCATATTGTGTCGTTTCTTCCTAATGTGGTTTGGTCATACAGTACTGACAGTGTGAATGGTGCTGTAGTAATAAAGTCATTGATGAATCTGATGTTACCTTCCTCTCGCCACTGCTAACGCGTCGATCTCATCAAAGAAAACGATAGACGGAGCAACTGTTCTGGCCTTCCGGAAAACCTACAGAAACAGACACACACATAACTTTGACAATATTGTATCAGTTATAGCCTATTGTTACACCAGTGAAGCATTTATAAGTGAGTCACTGAATCATTCATTAAGGAGATTCATTCAAAAATGCTGATTCATCCAGTAATGAAACAAGTGAAACATTTATGAGTGAATAGTTGAATCATTCAGGAGATTCATTCAAAAACGCTGATTCATCTAGTAATGAAACAAGTGAAGCATTTATGAGTCATTGAATCATTCATTAAGGAGATTCATTCAAAAATGCTGATTCATCCAGTAATGAAACAAGTGAAGCATTTATAAGTCGTTGAATCATTCAGGAGATTCATTCAAAAACGCTGATTCATCCAGTAATGAAACAAGTGAAACATTTATGAGTGAGTCACTGAATCATTCATTCAGGAAACTCGTTCAAAAACGCTGATTCATCCAGTAATGAAACAAGTGAAGCATTTATAAGTGAGTCACTGAATCATTCATTAAGGAGATTCATTCAAAAATGCTGATTCATCCAATAATGAAACAAGTGAAACATTTATGAGTGAATCATTGAATCATTCAGGAGATTCATTCAAAAACGCTGATTCATCTAGTAATGAAACAAGTGAAGCATTTATGAGTGAGTCATTGAATCATTCATTCGGGAGATTCATTCAAAAACGCTGATTCATCCAGTAATGAAACAAGTGAAGCATTTATAAGTGAGTCGTTGAATCATTCAGGAGATTCATTCAAAAATGCTGATTCATCCAGTAATGAAACAAGTGAAGCATTTATAAGTCGTTGAATCATTCAGGAGATTCATTCAAAAACGCTGATTCATCTAGTAATGAAACAAGTGAAACATTTATGAGTGAGTCACTGAATCATTCATTCAGGAGATTTGTTCAAAAACGCTGATTCATCCAGTAATGAAACAAGTGAAGCATTTATGAGTGAATCATTGAATCATTCATTCGGGAGATTCATTCAAAAATGCTGATTCATCCAGTAATGAAACAAGTGAAGCATTTATAAGTGAGTCGTTGAATCATTCAGGAGATTCATTCAAAAACGCTGATTCATCTAGTAATGAAACAAGTGAAACATTTATGAGTGAGTCACTGAATCATTCATTCAGGAGATTTGTTCAAAAACGCTGATTCATCCAGTAATGAAACAAGTGAAGCATTTATGAGTGAATCGTTGAATCATTCATTCGGGAGATTCATTCAAAAATGCTGATTCATCCAGTAATGAAACAAGTGAAGCATTTATAAGTGAGTCGTTGAATCATTCATTCAGAAGATTCATTCAAAAATGCTGATTCATCCAGTAATGAAACAAGTGAAGCATTTATAAGTGAGTCGTTGAATCATTCAGGGGATTCATTCAAAAACGCTGATTCATCCAGTATTGAAACAAGCATTTATAAGTGAGTCATTGAATCATTAAGGAGATTCATTCAAAAATGCTGATTCATCCAGCAATGAAACAAGTGAATGAGTGAGTCATTGAACCATTCATTCAGGAGATTTGTTCAAAAAAATGGATTCATCCAGTAATGAAACAAGTGAAGCATTTATAAGTGAGTCGTTGAATCATTCAGGGGATTCATTCAAAAATGCTGATTCATCCAGTATTGAAACAAGTAAAGCATTTATGAGTGAGACATTGAATCATTCATTCAGGAGATTTGTTAAAAAAAATTGATTCATCCAGTAATGAAACAAGTGAAGCATTTATAAGTGAGTCGTTGAATCATTCATTCAGAAGATTAATTCAAAAATGCTGATTCATCCAGTAATGAAACAAGTGAAGCATTTATAAGTGAGTCGTTGAATCATTCATTCAGAAGATTCATTCAAAAATGCTGATTCATCCAGTAATGAAACAAGTGAAGCATTTATAAATGAGTCGTTGAATCATTCAGGGGATTCATTCAAAAACGTTGATTCATCCAGTAATGAAACAAGTGAAGTCTTTATGACTTCACCGATAAAAAAAAATTAAATGAATTAAATATTTTTTAATAGACTGTAGCAATTAACATTTTGTCAGACCCTCTAGCAAATTACATGTTATTTTGTTTAATTGTCATTTTTTGGTGAACAGGTACAGTCGGGCGTCTCTCACCTCTCGAACCGCTCGCTCTGATTCGCCCACGTATTTACTCAGTAACTCTGGACCCTGTGGAGACAGTCACAACATTCAGTGTGACATCATCAATACTTCACCAATCAATTATCAATGCATTTCAGACCTCAGTCATGGGTTAACATCATCAACTGAAAATAAGGCTTTAGTCTGGATGACATCACACTATAGACACCTGATAATTCACAAAAACTAGGGCTCGTTTAAATATCATCTTACTAAGACATATTATTGGCAGATATTGATATTTATTTGCATTTTATGTCAGCATCTGCTATACTGTTATAAAGACCTCATTGATTTAGATTACAAGTTTCAGAATTTCATCGTTTTGTCCATTTAAATATCAGCATCTGCACCAAATTGTATATTTTTTGTCAGTTTGAGGCTTTGAAAAATACTTTTTTCAAAAAATAATTTTTTACTATGATTTCATATGTCAGGCTTTACAGGGTTAAACGTCGCAGCACTGAGAGATTAATGAGACGATAGGAAGAGACCGACGTGAGACAAATAACAACTAACCAGCACAAAGACAGAAGACGAGAGCTGTCTGTCCGTCTGATAAACAATCTCTCTGAAGTCAAGCTCACTTCCTCTCGTCCCATAATGCATTTCAACACCTCCTGTCACACACACTCACGATCTGGGTATTCTCTCGGAGGGTGTGTGTTTTCCGTAACTTGCTTTGGAGAGATTCATATCGGCTCTTGTACAGAAATGTGAGCGTCTCTCAGACTAAACATCCTCCTGCGAGGGAATTCACTCCCAAACACGCCTGATCAGATCAAGATGACACACGATCGCCTTCAGTTCACACATACAAGCCTTCAGGTACGGGTTTTATATCAAGTCAACTACAAAAGATCTTATAAAAATAGATTTTTTATCAATCATTTTCCAAAGGAGGACATCCTTAGATGTTCTGGAGACAAATTTTGCATCCAAACAAAAAGGTAGTAAACACAAACATATAAAGATTCTTAAATCAAGATACATTTACTGGAGAAGCAAAATGACTGAAGATATTAAGTCTTGTTTAATGTATCAAAATGAAGTGAGTTTGTGTTTAACCCTTATAGGGTCTTTGGGGTCTTTTTAGACCCCAAACGACGTTTGCTAAAATAAAAATAAAAAATGTTCTCTTTGTCCAAATTAAATGAAACTTTGTACAGTTGTTAACACTTTCTAGATCTACAAAAAAAGAAAAAAAAATAAATAAAAAAAATGGAGCGATATCTTGTTTTTATGTTAGTGTAGAAAAAAAAGTCACACTCAGGGTCTGGATTTTTTTTTTTCAGTAATAGTTTTTCAATAATGTTGATTTTGAGGATGAATTTTGTCCATTTTCTAAGTGGGGTCTGACAATATTGAAAAACTTTCAATTACAAAAAAATACTAAACTTTGACAAAAAGTAACATTTACTGTTATAATTGTGATTTTATAATATTTAGATATGAATCCAACTGAAGAATACTTGTGAAAAGATGTCTTTCAGTCAATCAAATAGCAAATAGTGGAGCTCTGGTGCCATCTACTGGTAAAAGTGATAATTTATTTACTTTTAAAACTGCATTTTCCAAAAGATGGACAGAAATCTCACACTAAACCATGTCAAATTATCCATGTGGAGTAAATACATTAATAAACAGAGTAAAATTACATTTGTTTTAAAAAAAAATATATTGTTACAAAATTACATTTTGTTGCCTGGGGTCTCTGGATACCCCAAAGACCCTGAGTGTACTTCCCAAACGAAGACCGCGCAAGGGTTAAAACAAGAACAAATATCTGCCAATGGGGTCAGAAAATAATCTTGCTTTCCCTTTGAATTAACTTTATTTCTCTGACCCCATTAGCAGATATTTGTTCTTGATTTAAACACAAATTACTTCATTTCATACATTTTTCATTTCAGAATTTTTTCAAAATAAAAGTCTCTGACATGAAATCAACAAAAGTAGTTGTAACAAGTATTTATTATAACATATTGTTTTACTTTTTTCATTCACTTTTTGCTCCATAATAAGAAAGCAAACATTCTCACACAAACGCTCATTATGTACCTTGATGGACAGGAAGTTGAGCTGGCTCTCGTTGGCTAAGGCTTTGGCGATCATGGTTTTGGAGCATCCTGGAGGTCCATACAGCAGGACGCCTCTAGGTGGCGTTATACCCAACCTGCTGAAGGCCTCGGGGTGCCGCAGGGGCCAATCGACCGCCTGCTTCAGCGCCAGCTTCACCTCCTCCATCCCACCGATGTCACTCCACCGCACCTACACACACAGACACAGACGGTTTGAATTAGCGTTCAAGCACCGAACGTTTTTTAGTTTTTTAATTCGTTTTCAGCACATAGAACCATATGGTAACAAGTTGTGAAATTTGGCACACAGATAGAGGACAGTCTGATCATTAACCACAGCAAATTTGGAGACTCTAACTTAAAACCCTCTAGCGCCACCATCTGTCCAAATTTTCACTTATGTTTATGCTAATAACTTTTGAACCGTAAGGGCTAGAAACTAAATTCGCTCAAGACGAATGGAATTGAATTTTCAGAGTTTTTCGAACTCCTAGATGGTTTATCCGATTTTCATGAAAATCAAATTAGGTCATCTTCAGACAATGCTTGCAAAAATTGTCAAAGGCTTTTTGATAAACCCATCCGTTCTTGAATAACGCGCGAACGAATTTGAAGAGCACGCCAAATTGGACGTGAGGCTATATCTCCGAAACGCTTTAGAGTATTGAGATGAGATTTGGTACATGTCATCACAAGCATGACCAGAGGCTACATGCAGGGTTTCGGCACTGCGCCACCTACTGCTAAGGAGATATGAAACATTTATATTTTTGCTTATAACTTCTGAACGATTTGCCCAAAAATCAAGAAAACTGGTCTCTTTTGAATCAGTGCAGCATACCGAATGACACACAATTTTCTCGAATTGACCATTCTGGGTGTTGGCAATTTTAAATTACTCAAACATTTCAGAACAGCGCCATCTTCTGGTCAAAAATTATAATGAAATTTCAAAAAAAGCTAATAGCTTTTAAACAATTTTGCCTATTTTAATGAAACTGGTCTTTAGAATCCATGGGACACACTGAGAACAATGATACCAACTACGCCATATTTTCTTGATATTTGAACTTTGCCATTTTGAATTATTTTGAAAACCTGCTTTTTCGAACTCCTCCTAGACCATTGGTCCGATTTTCACCAAAATCAATATTTTTGGCATGATACCAAGCTGATTCTTTGGCATACTGACACCAAACTTTGTATGTGTCATGGTCTCCTCACACTAAACGCACCATAATAATTTGATAACAGCGCCACCTATTGGTCAAAAATGATAAGCAAGTTAATCACATTACAGTGACAGTAATTGTGATTTTTCAGGCATTTTGACTAAAATAATTTAAAAACATCTTTAATTACTTATTGTTGAAGTTTTTCTGAGACTCCTAGCCATGCTTGCATGTCTCATTGTCCCTTTTGGTGCTTGGCCCCAATAACTGCTGCCTGCAGCTATATTTCTGCTCGTGTCTGAATTTGACTAATTTGGATTTCAGACTAATTTGAGTCAGCAGAGAGGAGAGAAAATGAGACAAACCGGATAATAAAAAGTTGGGAATGATTAAGATGGATTGTGTAACTAATGTTTTAAAAATACTAAAACTTTCATGAATCCTAAAATGTATGTCAAAACAGCTTTATAGAACTTTGCAAACACAAAAATGTATTCATGAATGAGGCCGATCAGTGTGTAAGTGTGTGTTGTGTCAGCGTTTCTCTTTACACATATAATATTCCAAAGTATGTGATGAAATTGTACCTTTGGCACGTCGATGGCCACCTCTCTCATCGCACTGGGTTTGACCTCAGTCATTGCCAGCCTCAGGTCAGAGGTCGTGACCTTTACACTGTTCATCACCTGGACGTCAGAGAGAGCAGGTCTGGATCCTAAAACCCTCCTCAGTGCGTGAAGACCTGCAGAAACACAGAACATGAACAGACAAGGGTCAAGTTTGGGGTCGGAACAATTTTTACAAAATGATTTCAAACTTTTGACTGGTCGTGCATTTCTCTAGTTTTGTCTGTTTGGACTCTAAAAGGAGAGATTATCAGCATGATCAGACAGAACGCTTGAATTCATGGAGCTGAAAACATGAGGGCGAGTGAATGATGCCAGAATCATCTGTGGGTGAACTGTCCCTTTAACACACACACACTGTACACACACTGTGAAGCATAATAAGGCACAGATGAAGCTGAATCCAGTGGGTTTAATCTCTGTTTGAGTTGATTTATTTGAGAGCAAACATCCCGCAGGCTTTCCTCTGCTCCAACACAGTGTAAACATCCGACGTGAATCAAACCTGACCTCCTGCTCTCTCTGGATGTGACGACATCAGACGAGGCCGAATGAGGAGTCACAAACACAAAGACATAATGAGAGAGAAAAAGAG
The DNA here is from genome assembly GCF_018812025.1 of Megalobrama amblycephala. Lineage (NCBI taxonomy): Eukaryota > Metazoa > Chordata > Actinopteri > Cypriniformes > Xenocyprididae > Megalobrama > Megalobrama amblycephala. The sequence goes on along the minus strand of NC_063044.1, from coordinate 30,745,721 downwards.
GAACAGAAAGGAGCAACGAGCATTAGAGATAAAGAGAATCGTATGTTTCCAATGAACACGTTTAAAAATAGATTACCTGGAAATCCCCCTTAAAAACAAACACTGGGTCACGGAGCAGAAACTCACTGAGACGGGTCGCGCAGAAAGGGTTAATGTACATTCAGATTAACTTCAGATTAATCACAACTCAATATCAATATTTTGAGAAAAGCTCTCAAATGAATTCAGACATTATTTTGGAAGACAAAAAATAAATATTTGAATAGACAAAAAGTGTTTTTAGAAGTGAATGTATGACTTATTTATTTAATTATGAATAAATAAATAGATAGATATGTATTATGAATGACCTGGACAGACGGATGGATGGAATAAGGCACATTTACTTGAAAAGCAAAACTGGATGGATGGATGGATGGATGGATGGATGGATGGATGGATGGATGGACGGACGGATGGACGGATGGATGGATGAAGGATGGACGGATGGATGGACGGACAGACGGATGGATGGATGGACAGATGGATGAAGGATGGATGGACGGATGGATGGATGGACAGATGGATGAAGGATGGACGGACGGATGGATGGATGGACAGATGGATGAAGGATGGACGGATGGATGGATGGATGGATGGACGGACGGACGGATGGAATAAGGCACATTTACTTGGATGGATGGATGGATGGATGGATGGATGGATGGATGGATGGATGGATGGATGGATGGATGGATGGATGGATGGACGGACGGATGGATGGATGGACAGATGGATGAAGGATGGATGGACGGATGGATGGATGGACAGATGGATGAAGGATGGACGGACGGACGGATGGACAGATAGATGAAGGATGGACGGATGGATGGATGGAATAAGGCACATTTACTTGAAAAGCAAAACTGGATGGATGGATGGACGGATGAAGAATGGACTGATGGATGGATGGATGGACGGATGGATGGACAGATGGATGAAGGATGGATGGACAGATGGATGAAGGATGGACGACGGATGGATGGATGGACAGATGGATGAAGGATGGATGGATGGATGGATGAAGGATGGACGACGGATGGATGGATGGACAGATGGATGAAGGATGGATGGATGGATGGATGGAATAAGGCACATTTACTTGAAAAGCAAAACTGGATGGATGGATGGATGGACGGATGGATGGATGAAGGATGGACGGACGGATGGATGGACAGATGGATGAAGGATGGACGACGGATGGATGGATGGACAGATGGATGAAGGATGGACGGATGGATGGACGGACGGATGGATGAAGGATGGACGGATGGATGGAATAAGGCACATTTACTTGAAAAGCAAAACTGGATGGATGGATGGATGGATGGATGGATGGATGGATGGATGGACAGATGGACAGATGATGGATGGACGGATGGATGGACAGATGGATGAAGGATGGATGGACAGATGGATGAAGGATGGACGACGGATGGATGGATGGACAGATGGATGAAGGATGGATGGATGGATGAAGGATGGACGACGGATGGATGGATGGACAGATGGATGAAGGATGGATGGATGGATGGATGGAATAAGGCACATTTACTTGAAAAGCAAAACTGGATGGATGGATGGATGGACGGATGGATGGATGAAGGATGGACGGACGGATGGATGGACAGATGGATGAAGGATGGACGACGGATGGATGGATGGACAGATGGATGAAGGATGGACGGATGGATGGACGGACGGATGGATGAAGGATGGACGGATGGATGGAATAAGGCACATTTACTTGAAAGGCAAAACTGGATGGATGGACGGATGGACGGATGGACGGACGGATGGATGGACGGATGGACAGATGAAGGATGGACAGATGGATGGATGGATGGATGGATGGATGGATGGATGGATGGACGGATGGACAGATGAAGGATGGACAGATGGATGGATGGATGGATGGATGGATGGATGGACGGATGGACAGATGGATGGACGGATGGATGGACTGATGAAGGATGGACAGATGGATGGATGGAATAAGGCACATTTAGTTGAAAATCAAAACTGGACGGATGGACAGATGAAGGATGGACAGATGGATGGATGGATGGAATAAGGCACATTTACTTGAAAGGCAAAACTGGATGGATGGACGGATGGATGGACAGATGAAGGATGGACAGATGGATGAAGGAAGGATGGATGGAATAAGGCACATTTACTTGAAAAGCAACACTAGATAGATCGATAGATAGATAGATAGACAGATAGATCAATTTTAATGATGATTTTAAATATTTAAATGTTAATGCAGTAAAGACACGACACTTCAAACATCTCCTGCATCATCTGAAGACGAAATAAAACGGAAGGAGGAACAGAACAACAACAGAATAATGTTCAGAGCAGGAATGTTTCCGGATCTTTCCTCATTCCTGCATTTGCACTCACAGCTGCAGTGAAACTGACTCGATCAACAGAAGAAACAACACCGGCCCTGACATAAAACAAGAACAATCTCCAGAGAGAGGAGAGGAGAGGAGGACACGCGTCACAAACGCTTCCGGGTTTATAAACACACACACACACACATAAACTCAGCTGGAGTCTGAGTCTGAAAACTCTGCTGTAAAAGGACAGAGAGAGCGGGAGAAAGACTTTATAAGGAAGAAGCCGTCAGTCAGACACAGAGCTGTTTATTCTCCTTCTGAACATTCAGTGTGATTCAAACCAAACGCCAAACTTCACAGCCGCTTCTCTTCATGAAAGATAAAGCGAGACAAACACATTTCAGATCCACAATCCTGCAGCGGTTTTTATCTCAACATTAACAGTGAAACCACAGTGAAAATCGCCTTCTGAGTCTGTGTTCATATTCATCAGTTCATATTGAGTCTGAGGCAGAAGACATTTATTAAGCTTAGAGTTTTTTCAAGAATTTATCTTTTTCTAAAGATTGTTTGTAGGAAAATAATATTATTAAAAATAACCACAACTTAATTGTAGATAACCTCCAACCATTTTAAATCACCCAAAATTGAGATGTTTAATGAATTTATTGGGTTATTTCAAATATTAAGCATTACAACAGAACACTAGCTAATAAAGTTTTTCATGAATTGCACTTAAAAACATTTTAATAAATTTATTAGTATTTTTTTAGAAGGATTTTTGTGAATGCAGCCCGTGGAAGGGTCCAGATAATCACTTAAAATTAATTATACTAAAAAATTAGAAAACAATTCACTTAATTAAATGTTAAACACACACACACACAAATAAAGATATTAACTATATAATATAAATATACACCATAAAAAAACAAAAAACATTTTAATTACTTAAATGTTAACTGATATAAAATAAAATATTTTTTTTTAAAAAAACAAACATTTTATTTCTATGGAAGCCCGTTTCCGCCACTAAAAAAAAAAAAAAAAAAAAAAAAAAAAAAGCTACTACAAAAAAAAAAGATGAATTGCGACTTTTTATCTCAGAATTCTGACTTTTTAACTCGCAATTGCGAGAAAAAAAGTCAGAATTGCGAGAAAAAAGTCAGAATTCTGAGATAAAAAGTTGCGTTTAGTGGCGTTTTTTTTTTTTTTTCCCATAATTTCAGCTAGTTGGCAAGGTAACATTTCTCTTTTTTGTTTAGTTTACGTTGAAGAACTAAAATAACAAACTAAAACTGAAATAAAAATTTATTAAATTAAAATAATAACAAAAATAACACAAATAAAATAAAATACATTTAATTGTCAATTTTTTTTTTACATTTTAAAAATTATTAATTTTTGTTTTTATTGACCCTACAAATTCGATTAAACCATCAAAATATGAGGAAAATATTTTATATTTTTTAAGTATTTAAATGAAGGAAGATCAAAATACTAAACTTGGTTAAGGTTTTATCTGACAAAATTATTTGGCAAAAAAGGCACACTACAGCTACAGGTTTAAAAGTATTATGCAAAAAAACTGCATTAAAAAAAAAAAACAAGATTTAGTTTAGGGTCCAAACCTCACTATTAACAATGACTTTTGCCTCAATAAACTCCGAATTACGGCTTATTAAAAGTTAGTAAGGTTGTTGTTAGGTTTAGGTATTGGGTAGAATTATATGGCATTAATATCTGCTTTATAAATACTAATAAACAGCCAATATCCTAGCAATATGCATGATAATAAGCAACTAGTTAATAAACAGAATTGGACCCTAAAGCATTACCCAAAAAGCAAACACTGACTACAACATAATCAGTTATTAATATCTCATTGGCTCTCTCTTGTTTTTGCACGATCACAATTTTGCCATGTTTCATTGCGTTATCATCAAATAAAACAAGCTCAACTGAACAATATGCTTTTAAAATCTTTAACTATTTTTAATAATATCTGAAGATATCAAATTTCATCACTTCTGGCCACTACTGTACATTATAATAGAGTTTTTCAAAAACTGCACATAGAAACATTCTGAATTTATGTTAAGAATATTCTTAAGTTTTCTCTTAATAAGCCTTTAGTGAGTCTAGCGGAGGATGAAGTGTGGTGGAGCGTTAGAGAGGTGGAGGTGTATCTCGTGTCTCTTCAGGACTGCAGCAGGTCATTCAGAGGAAAATGCGCATTATCGATCAGACACTGACCAGAGATCAGTTTCAGTGAAGAGCCCAGAGTCACTCCTGAATGCTGAGCACACAGTAATATCACACACACGCTGAACACACACGCCGACAGGCACACAAAGCACAGACTTTAACACACACCTGCACATCCTTTATACACCAGTGATATTTTTAAACAGCGATGCATCTGTGCCCAGATGGAAAGATCAACACACACACACACACACACAGTCTTGACCTTGCCAAAGAAAATCAAGCCGCCCCTCCAGAGACGCAGTGATGGAGTAAACAGACTCTGTCTATTTTTACATCTCTCTTCTCCATGTGTTCAGAGGTTACAGACGTGATCTGACTGCATGTCTCAGCAGGAAGTGCTGGTGTCCGCATGCATTCAGGTCATTGTGTCCTGCGGAGGAAACACCAGCCTTAAAGACACGCTTGTCCTCTGGAATAAGAGGAAAAACACAAACACATCTGCAGAGGAGAGCAGGAGAACGAACTGAGGAGAAAAATACATGCAGAAGCGCACGACCATCCAAAAGTTTGGGTGTTTTTTGAAAGAAATTGATACTTTTATTCATCAAGGATGCATTAAATCAATCAAAAGTGACAGTAAAGACAGTTATAATGACTTTCTATTTCAAATAAATGCTGTTCTTTTGAACTTTCTATTCATCAAAGAATCCTAAAAAATAAAATGTATGATGGTTTCCACAAAAATATTAACTGTTTTCAACATTGATAGTAAAGAAATGTTTCTTGAGCAGCAAATCAGCATATTAGAATGATTTCTGAAGTATCATTCACTTAATTATGTTTTTAAATGTAACGCACATCCCGTTTTGTGAGAATGTAGCATTAAAATGCACTTAATTATGTTTTTAAATGTAACGCACATCCCGTTTTGTGAGAATGTAACATTAAAATGCACTTAATTATGTTTTTAAATGTAACGCACATCCCGTTTTGTGAGAATATCGCCTTAAAATGTACTTAATTGTGTTTTTAAATGTAACATATATCCCGTTTTGTCAGAATGTAGCATTAAAATGTACTTAATTGTGTTTTTAAATGTAACGCACATCCCGTTTTGTGAGAATGTAGCCTTAAAATGCACTTAATTGTGTTTTTAAATGTAACGTACATCCCGTTTTGTGAGAACGTAGCCTTAAAATGTACTTAATTGTGCTTTTAAATGTAACGTACATCCCGTTTTGTGAGAACGTAGCCTTAAAATGTACTTAATTGTGTTTTTAAATGTAACATACACCCCGTTTTGTGAGAACGTAGCCTTAAAATGTACTCAATTGTGTTTTTAAATGTAACGCACATCCCGTTTTGTGAGAACGTAGCCTTAAAATGTACTCAATTGTGTTTTTAAATGTAACATACATCCCGTTTTGTCAGAACGTAGCATTAAAATGTACTTAATTATGTACATTTTATGAAGCAAAACATGTTATTATGAAGCAAAACAGGATGAAATGTGATTTAAAGTGAAGCTGTACCATCTTAACAACCGTAGCGCATGAAAACTCACCAGCTTCCTTGCAGACGGCGGCGAGATCAGCGCCCACGTATCCATGCGCCGCATCGGCTAGTTCCTGCAGCTCGTCGTCGCTGACGTCACATGGCATGGAGCGCAGCTGCTTCTGTAAGATATCCATCCGGCCGTTCGCGTCAGGAACGCCGATCTCCAGCTCCTTATCGAAGCGTCCAGGCCGCCGCAGGGCGGGATCCAGCGCATGAGGACGATTTGTGGCTCCCAAAACCAGCAGCTGACCGCTGTGACCCTCCTGATGACATCAAACACACCATTTCATCTGTCAATTAATAATATTAATGTTTCGAGGTGCATGATATATGCTGTACTTCATCTAAACTGATTTCAAACAATATTTTTCTCATTTTTGAATAACTATTATTATGACACATTCAGTTTATGAGCTCATATTGAGATACTGCATGAAATGTTTGTACTTTTAAATTAATTTTTGGCACATCACTGGATGGACAGACACACTGTCTACTCACCGATCCGATCCCGTCCATGAGTGTGAGGAGTGTGGCGACGACCCGCTTCTCCACCTCATTCTGTGCTCCTTCTCTTTTTGGACACAGAGCATCTAACTCATCAATGAAGATGATGGCAGGCTGCCTGTGATCACACACACACACACACTGTGACTTGGGTTCATTCATAACAAACGTTAAACACATTAATTGTGTGTCAGTACCTCTGTGAGGCCTCTGTGAAGATCTGCCTCAGTCTGGCTTCAGTCTCTCCATAAAACCTGCAGAGAGACATGTTTATCTGAACAAACACATTTACACGCTTATGAAAACAAAACTACTCAAGCACGAGACAATATGGCATTAAAATGTAATGTACTTATGTTTTTAAATGTTATGAATGTCCTTTTTTGTGAGAATGTAGCATTAAAATGCACTTAATTATGTTTTCAAATGTAATGCAAATCCTGTTTTGTAAGAATGAAGCATTAAAATGCACTTAATTATGTTTTTAAATGTAACGCACATCCTGTTTAGTGAGAATGTAACATTAAAATGCACTTAATTAGGTTTTTAAATGTAACGCACATCCTGTTTTGTGAGAATGTAACATTAAAATGCACTTAATTAGGTTTTTAAATGTAACGCACATCCTGTTTTGTGAGAATGTAGTATTAAAATGCACTTAATTATGTTTTTAAATGTGACACACATCCTGTTTAGTAAGAATGTAACATTAAAATGCACTTAATTATGTTTTTAAATGTAACGCACATCCTGTTTTTTAAGAATGTAACATTAAAATGCACTTAATTATGTTTTTAATATAACGCACATCCTGTTTTTTAAGAATGTAACATTAAAATGCACTTAATTATGTTTTTAAATGTAACGCACATCCTGTTTTTTTAAGAATGTAACATTAAAATGCACCTAATTATGTTTTAAATGTAACGCACATCCTGTTTTTTTAAGAATGTAACATTAAAATGCACCTAATTATGTTTTAAATGTAACGCACATCCTGTTTAGTGAGAATGTAGTATTAAAATGCACTTAATTATGTTTTTAAATGTGACACACATCCTGTTTTGTGAGAATGTAGTATTAAAATGCACTTAATTATGTTTTAAATGTAACGCACATCCTGTTTAGTGAGAATGTAACATTAAAATGCACTTAATTAGGTTTTTAAATGTAACGCACATCTTGTTTTGTGAGAATGTAGTATTAAAATGCACTTAATTATGTTTTTAAATGTGACACACATCCTGTTTAGTAAGAATGTAACATTAAAATGCACTTAATTATGTTTTTAAATGTAACGCACATCCTGTTTTTTAAGAATGGAACATTAAAATGCACTTAATTATGTTTTTAAATGTAACGCACATCCTGTTTTTTAAGAATGTAACATTAAAATGCACTTAATTATGTTTTTAAATGTAACGCACATCCTGTTTTTTAAGAAAGGAGCATTAAAATGCACTTAATTATGTTTTTAAATGTAACGCACATCCTGTTTTTTAAGAAAGGAGCATTAAAATGCACTTAATTATGTTTTTAAATGTAACGCACATCCTGTTTTTTAAGAATGTAACATTAAAATGCACTTAATTATGTTTTTAAATGTAACGCACATCCTGTTTTTTAAGAAAGGAGCATTAAAATGCACTTAATTATGTTTTTAAATGTAACGCACATCCTATTTTTTAAGAATGTAACATTAAAATCCTGTTTTTTAAGAATTTAACATTAAAATGCACTTAATTATGTTTTTAAATGTAACGCACATCCTGTTTTGTGAGAATGTAGCATTAAAATGCACTTAATTATGTTTTTAAATGCAAAGCATATCCTGTTTAGGGAGAATGTAACATTAAAATGCACTTAATTATGTTTTTAAATGTAACGCACATCCTGTTTTGTAAGAATGTAGCATTAAAATGCACTTAATTATGTTTTTAAATGTAACGCACATCCTGTTTAGTGAGAATGTAACATTAAAATGCACTTAATTATGTTTTTAAATGTAAAGCACATCCTGTTTAGTGAGAATGTAACATTAAAATGCACTTAATTATGTTTTTAAATGTAACGCACATCCTGTTTTGTGAGAATGTAGCATTAAAATGCACTTAATTATGTTTTTAAATGTGACATCCTGTTTAGTAAGAATGTAACATTAAAATGCACATAATTATGTTTTTAAATGTTACGCACATCCTGTTTTTTAAGAATGTAACATTAAAATGCACTTAATTATGTTTTTAAATGTAACGCACATCCTGTTTAGTGAGAATGTAACATTAAAATGCACTTAATTATTTTTTAAATGTAACGCACATCCTGTTTAGTGAGAATGTAACATTAAAATGCACTTAATTATGTTTTTAAATGTAACGCACATCCTGTTTAGTGAGAATGTAACATTAAAATGCACTTAATTATTTTTTTAAATGTAACGCACATCCTGTTTAGTGAGAATGTAACATTAAAATGCACTTAATCATGTGTTTAAATGTAACGCACATCCTGTTTAGTGAGAATGTAACATTAAAATGCACTTAATCATGTGTTTAAATGTAACACACATCCTGTTTTGTAAGAATGTAACATTAAAATGCACTTAATTATGTTTTTAAATGTAACGCACATCCTGTTTTTTAAGAATGTAACATTAAAATGCACTTAATTATGTTTTTAATATAACGCACATCCTGTTTTTTAAGAATGTAACATTAAAATGCACTTAATTATGTTTTTAAATGTAACGCACATCCTGTTTTTTTAAGAATGTAACATTAAAATGCACCTAATTATGTTTTAAATGTAACGCACATCCTGTTTTTTTAAGAATGTAACATTAAAATGCACCTAATTATGTTTTAAATGTAACGCACATCCTGTTTAGTGAGAATGTAACATTAAAATGCACTTAATTAGGTTTTTAAATGTAACGCACATCCTGTTTTGTGAGAATGTAGTATTAAAATGCACTTAATTATGTTTTTAAATGTGACACACATCCTGTTTAGTAAGAATGTAACATTAAAATGCACTTAATTATGTTTTTAAATGTAACGCACATCCTGTTTTTTAAGAATGGAACATTAAAATGCACTTAATTATGTTTTTAAATGTAACGCACATCCTGTTTTTTAAGAATGTAACATTAAAATGCACTTAATTATGTTTTTAAATGTAACGCACATCCTGTTTTTTAAGAATGGAACATTAAAATGCACTTAATTATGTTTTTAAATGTAACGCACATCCTGTTTTTTAAGAATGTAACATTAAAATGCACTTAATTATGTTTTTAAATGTAACGCACATCCTGTTTTTTAAGAAAGGAGCATTAAAATGCACTTAATTATGTTTTTAAATGTAACGCACATCCTGTTTTTTAAGAAAGGAGCATTAAAATGCACTTAATTATGTTTTTAAATGTAACGCACATCCTGTTTTTTAAGAATGTAACATTAAAATGCACTTAATTATGTTTTTAAATGTAACGCACATCCTGTTTTTTAAGAAAGGAGCATTAAAATGCACTTAATTATGTTTTTAAATGTAACACACATCCTGTTTTGTAAGAATGTAACATTAAAATGCACTTAATTATGTTTTTAAATGTAACGCACATCCTGTTTTTTAAGAATGTAACATTAAAATGCACTTAATTATGTTTTTAATATAACGCACATCCTGTTTTTTAAGAATGTAACATTAAAATGCACTTAATTATGTTTTTAAATGTAACGCACATCCTGTTTTTTTAAGAATGTAACATTAAAATGCACCTAATTATGTTTTAAATGTAACGCACATCCTGTTTTTTTAAGAATGTAACATTAAAATGCACCTAATTATGTTTTAAATGTAACGCACATCCTGTTTAGTGAGAATGTAACATTAAAATGCACTTAATTAGGTTTTTAAATGTAACGCACATCCTGTTTTGTGAGAATGTAGTATTAAAATGCACTTAATTATGTTTTTAAATGTGACACACATCCTGTTTTTTAAGAATGGAACATTAAAATGCACTTAATTATGTTTTTAAATGTAACGCACATCCTGTTTTTTAAGAATGTAACATTAAAATGCACTTAATTATGTTTTTAAATGTAACGCACATCCTGTTTTTTAAGAAAGGAGCATTAAAATGCACTTAATTATGTTTTTAAATGTAACGCACATCCTGTTTTTTAAGAAAGGAGCATTAAAATGCACTTAATTATGTTTTTAAATGTAACGCACATCCTGTTTTTTAAGAATGTAACATTAAAATGCACTTAATTATGTTTTTAAATGTAACGCACATCCTGTTTTTTAAGAAAGGAGCATTAAAATGCACTTAATTATGTTTTTAAATGTAACGCACATCCTGTTTTTTAAGAATGTAACATTAAAATCCTGTTTTTTTAAGAATTTAACATTAAAATGCACTTAATTATGTTTTTAAATGTAACGCACATCCTGTTTTGTGAGAATGTAGCATTAAAATGCACTTAATTATGTTTTTAAATGCAAAGCATATCCTGTTTAGGGAGAATGTAACATTAAAATGCACTTAATTATGTTTTTAAATGTAACGCACATCCTGTTTTGTAAGAATGTAGCATTAAAATGCACTTAATTATGTTTTTAAATGTAACGCACATCCTGTTTAGTGAGAATGTAACATTAAAATGCACTTAATTATGTTTTTAAATGTAAAGCACATCCTGTTTAGTGAGAATGTAACATTAAAATGCACTTAATTATGTTTTTAAATGTAACGCACATCCTGTTTTGTGAGAATGTAGCATTAAAATGCACTTAATTATGTTTTTAAATGTGACATCCTGTTTAGTAAGAATGTAACATTAAAATGCACATAATTATGTTTTTAAATGTTACGCACATCCTGTTTTTTAAGAATGTAACATTAAAATGCACTTAATTATGTTTTTAAATGTAACGCACATCCTGTTTTTTAAGAATGTAACATTAAAATGCACTTAATCATGTGTTTAAATGTAACACACATCCTGTTTAGTGAGAATGTAACATTAAAATGCACTTAATTATGTTTTTAAATGTAACGCACATCCTGTTTAGTGAGAATGTAACATTAAAATGCACTTAATTATTTTTTTTAAATGTAACGCACATCCTGTTTAGTGAGAATGTAACATTAAAATGCACTTAATTATGTTTTTAAATGTAACGCACATCCTGTTTAGTGAGAATGTAACATTAAAATGCACTTAATTATTTTTTTAAATGTAACGCACATCCTGTTTAGTGAGAATGTAACATTAAAATGCACTTAATCATGTGTTTAAATGTAATGCACATCCTGTTTAGTGAGAATGTAACATTAAAATGCACTTAATCATGTGTTTAAATGTAACACACATCCTGTTTTGTAAGAATGTAACATTAAAATGCACTTAATTATGTTTTTAAATGTAACGCACATCCTGTTTAGTGAGAATGTAACATTAAAATGCACTTAATTATGTTTTTAAATGTAACACACATCCTGTTTAGTGAGAATGTAACATTAAAATGCACTTAATTATTTTTTTAAATGTAACGCACATCCTGTTTAGTGAGAATGTAACATTAAAATGCACTTAATCATGTGTTTAAATGTAACGCACATCCTGTTTAGTGAGAATGTAACATTAAAATGCACTTAATCGTGTTTAAATGTAACACACATCCTGTTTTGTAAGAATGTAACATTAAAATGCACTTAATTATGTTTTTAAATGTAACGCACATCCTGTTTAGTGAGAATGTAACATTAAAATGCACTTAATTATTTTTTTAAATGTAACGCACATCCTGTTTTGTGAGAATGGAGCATTAAAATGCACTTAATTAAGTTTTTAAATGTAAAATGTTTCATGAGATTGAAGCATTAAAATGTAATAATGTTTTTAAACGTAACACGTTACATGTTTTGTGAGAATGTGGTTGTTGTGATGAACAGTTTCAGCTTTAACCGTCTCTCACACACTTGCTCATGATCTCGGGGCCGTTGATCACGCTCATGTGAGCTCCCACTTCATTGGCTACTGCTCGTCCAATCAGGGTCTTCCCTGTGCCGGGCGGCCCATACAGCAGCACACCTCGAGGAGGCGGGATTCCTGTCATGACAGACACATACTCACGTCACATGACCACATGAGATTCAGCACTTCAAAATAAAGACCCTAAGTATTTGGATTATATGAGGACAATGGACTGATATAAGAAGTGAAGTTTAAAGGTCATGTGTCAAAGGTCAGGGGTTGGGCTACGAACATCTGACCTCTGACCTCACTCACCATAGTTTTTGAAGAGTTCGGGGTGTTTGAGCGGCAGTTCGATGGTCTCCCTGATGACCTGCAGCTGACCACTGAGCCCGCCGATCATACTGTACGTAACCTTTGACCTTTCGTCGCCCTCATCCTGCTCGGCGGGCTCAGAGATGCTCAGCGTGGTGGAGCTGCAGACGGTATAGAATGTGTCCGTCGATGTGCGTCCAGCAGGGGGAGACAGACGCAAAGGACTGTCGGTGAAGGAAGGGTCAGACGGACTGAGAACAGGGTTGCTCAGTTTACAGGGTGTCGAAGGAGGCTGAGAGGTCAGGGGTGAAGGGTCATGTGATCTGTTTGGTGTACTGTGCTGGATGGAGAGCTGTTCTAGCTGTGACGACAGATCAAGAGCGGCTCCGTCTGACACTGATGTCTGAGTCTCTCCGTCGACACCCCGTACCGAATCCACTCCGATCACACAGTTACGCCCAAAATAAGACACCGATACACGGCCGCCCGGAAGCAGAACACGACTATCTGAAAGACAGAATAATGTTTGAGAGGAGTCTGAAAACAATCCCATCATTCTAAGGGGTTTTGGGGAAATCAGAGCGTTTGTTACCCAAAGTCCGGAGAAGATAATTCCTGAATTCTTCGGTGTTCAGCACTCCGTCTTCAGGACTGTAACGATTTAAACAAACATAAACTATAAGACGATTCCTGAGCTGTAAATCAAGTTTTTGAGGAATAATGCTGATTAAAAATCAAATATGTTTATAAAAACGTATAAAAATTAAAAATATTAATATTTTAAAAATATAAAAATTTAAATCTTTATTAATATTAATAAATGTAAATTTAAATATTAATATTAAAATATTAATATTTTAAAAATATAACAATTTGCAATATTTTTTATTAAAAATATTGCACATTTTTATATTTTTAAAATTTTAATATTTTTAATTTGTATAAATTTGTATAAGTATATTTTTATAAATTAATATATTATATATAAATAATAAAAGCTGTAAAAAAACATTTATATGCATTTATATTATATTGTACTTGTTTTTATTCATAATATTATATCATAATATTTATTTATATGATTACAAATCACAAATGTTTATTAAAAATGTAAAATAATATTATAAAAATGTTTAAAATATATACATATTTTTAGAATAATATATTACATTTATGATTTAAATATTAAAAAAATAAATGTTTTGAAATGTTTATAAAACATTTTTATTTATATACATTTAGATTATATTTGTTTGTATTCATGTATATTCATTTTTATCACATGTTAATTTTTATAAATAAAAATATATTTATTATAAAATATGTCCTTAAAAGTATAGCCGCAATACTTTCTATGTGAAACATTACACGTGTTAAACAACTGATAAAACCACTTACCAACCTTGTTTCTGCAAAGTTATATGAAATGTACTGATTCATATGTGCAAGAACTTCAGAAAAGGAGTGTTTACATGCATTACACTGGTAACACATAACCAGAAGTTCAAACAGCAGTCCCAGGCTAGTTATTATTATAGTTAAATAATAGTATTTTTATGTTTTTATGTACAGAGTAAAGAGTCTGCTTTCTACCAGCAGATGGCGACATTCCCTCACAGTTACTGCAGCACTGATAATTATGACTGCACCTGAGCTGAATCTCCGATTATGACCTTTCCCATTGTGTTTATGACGTCGGTTGAGATGTGAGCTGGTACCTGAAGCTCAGCTGGACGTGTTCAGCCTGTAGCACAGCTCCAGTGATGGGCTGCAGGGTCACATGATCTCCAGACTTCACTCTCAGACTCGACTGAACGCTGGACTGCAGACCAACACGCCTGCCGGGGAACTGAGATGTTGGCCACGCCACACACACCTGCAACCGGGGGAAAATGATCGAATTAAATTTTTGGAATCTGATTATGTAATCCAGATTAAATGTAATCACACACACACACACACACACCTCCTGCTGTCCCGCGCTGCTGGAGATCAGGATAGGACGTCCGATACAGATGTTCAGAGTCTTCATGGTGTTCACACTCATCTGAGCCAGATATGAACGCCATCGCTGAGGGGCTTTATCTTCCGCTGCAGACACACGCATTCAGTCATCACATGCAAATGTAGATTTTAAATACAATATATTTGAATATAATATTAAACATTATGTGTCATTATGGTGTTAGCTTGTTTATTTAATTATTTTTGCACATTGACATGAGGGGTTTGTGCTGGTACGTGTTTTTCCGCTCACATTTCATTCATTTTATTAAAGGGTTAGTTCACCCAAAAATGAAAATAATGTCATTAATTACTCACCCTCATGTCGTTCCACACCCGTAAGACCTTCGTTCATCTTCAGAACACAAATTAAGATATTTTTGATGAAATCCGATGACTCAGTGAGGCCTGAGCAATGACATTTCCTCTCTCAAGATCCGTTAATGTACTAAAAACATATTTAAATCAGTTCATGTGAGTACAGTGGTTCAATATTAATATTATAAAGCCACGAGAATATTTTTGGTGTGCCACAAAAACAAAATAATGACTTATTTAGTGATGGCCGATTTCAAAACACTGCTTCAGGAAGCTTTGGAGTGTTATGAATCAGCGTATCGAATCTGCAGTTCGGAGCGCCAAAGTCACGTGATTTCAGCAGTTTGGCGGTTTGACACGCGATCTGAATCATGATTCGATACACTGATTCATAACGCTCCGAAGCTTCCTGAAGCAGTGTTTTGAAATCGGCCATCACTAAATAAGTCGTTATTTTGTTTTTGTGGTGCACCAAAAATATTCTCGTGGCTTTATAATGTTAATATTGAACCACTGTACTCACATGAACTGATTTAAATATGTTTTTAGTACATTAATGGATCTTGAGAGAGGAAATGTCATTGCTCAGGCCTCACTGAGCCATCGGATTTCATCAAAAATATCTTAATTTGTGTTCTGAAGATTAACAAAGGTCTTACGGGTGTGGAACGACATGAGGGTGAGTAATTAATGACATAAATTTCATTTTTGGGTGAACTAACCCTTTAACATGTTTTTGTTTTAATTGTTTTGTTTAGAGGTTATAAAGCAACTTCAGCAATGGCTGATAAATATAAAGTAAACATTATTATTATTATTGTCATTAATAATAACAATAATTATTATGAAATATGATATAAGAACAGTAATTATTATATTGTAATAATAATTATTGTATTGTAATTAATATTGTCACTTTTTTTTTAATTAGTGGTCATATTATTATTGGTTATGGCTGGTCACGTGATGTCAAAATGGCGTGAACCTTAAGTGGGCGACCCTCTCCATGAAAAATACAGCATCTTTTTAAATAAATAAATAGAAGTAAAATCAGAAAAAGTGACTTGAGTGCACATTTAAACACGCGAGTATCAAAAAGAAGCGCCCTTCAAACCATTATAGGGTCAAGCACTGATTGGGGACGTTTATCATATTTTAAGTAATTTATCCTAACTAATATTAATGAAGACAATGCGCGCCCCTGGTGTCGCGCGCTCCCGTTACCTCTCTCTATGAAATCTGTAACCGATAATCCGCCGCTCGAGACACATGAATCGGGTTCATCACAGATTGACCCGGATCTGTCTCCTTCTCCTTCACTCAGCCTCTTTTTCCCTTTGCCTTTCTTGCTTGATGACATGATGTTTGATCAGTTATTAGATGTGTGTTAAAACACACACACACACACACAAACACCGTCCACATGTGAATATAAACTTCCCGATGTGAAAGTTCAGCTCCTCCCCGTTAACTACCGTAAAACCCAAAATATAAACGCCTCATAATCTCACTATTACACAATACAACCTTTATCCACACAAAAACCTTGTTTTTGCTTATATCTAACATAATTGAACCCCGGTAAGGCAAGGATTAGATTAAATGAATGAATAAATGAACACTAGAACAATAAATAAATAAATAAATAAATGTAAATAAAAGAAAATAAAGATAATAAAACTAGATTCAAAATAATACAGAAATAAATGTGTATCTTAAATAGACAAATAAATATATTAGATTAAATTAAATTAACAAAATTCAATTAAATAAGTAAATAAAAATAAATTAAAATTGGAAAAATAAATAATAAATAGGCTAACGTAACAGCACTACAATCAATGAGAAGAAGTATTTTACTGAAACTAAATGATAACAGAATTTTCATTTTTGGGTGTACTGTCCCTTTAAAGCGACGAATATATAATTTATTTTCATGTGCGCGAGTAATAGAGTCATTACGCCGTTCGTGCGGCTTGTTTTGGGATCATGGTGAGTTGGATCATGTCAGGCGGGTTCTGCAGGGTTTCCTCTGTGCTGTGCAGGTTCTCCTCAGTGTTCAGTAAGCGCAGGTTTGTTTCTGCGGGCTCGGTTCGGTTCAGTTCCGGCTTTCAGGAGCGGCTCTGCCGGCCTCTGCTGTCCGGCACTGTGGATCGGTTCGGCGGCGTGACGGTTCGAGACTTTCCGCCGGACATCAGCGAGGACGAGTTTGAGGAGCTGCTGAGGGGTACATGAGAGGAAATAACATGATATTAAAAAATAAAAAATGAAGTCATGCATGAGTATAGTGTGATGTCTGTCAGTGACACTGTGTGTTATGTATGCATGTGTTTCCGAGTGTGTGTTATGTACTCAAGGGCACAGAAATTAGTGCAGCATAGGAGTTTATTTCATTTTATTTGTTAATATATATATATATATATATATATATATATGTATATATATGTATATATATATATATATATATATATATATATATATATATATATATATTATATATATTTATATATATATTATATATATATATATATATATATATATATATATATATATATATATATATATATATATATATATATATATATATATATATATATATATATATATATATATATATATATATATATATATATATATATATATATATATATATATATTATATATATTTATATATATATATTGTATATATAATTATATATATTTATATATATATATATATATATATATATATATATATATATATATATATATAATATATATAATTATATAATTATATATATATATATATATATATATATATATATATATAATGTAATAAATCATCATATTAGAATGATTTCTGAAGGATCATGTGACACTGAAGACTGGAGTAATGATGCTGATCACAGTAATAAATTACATTTTACTATATATTTACACAGAAAACAGCTGTTTTAAATTTTAATAATTTTTTAATAAAAAAAATAAATTTTATATATATATATATATATATATATATATATATATTTAATATTTACAAATGATATTGTCATTACTTTGAGTAAAAAATGTAGGCTAAATGAAAATAATTTTTTTTTTTTTCAATATTTTCCCAAAATATTTTAGTAACTGCTTATTTATTTAAAGGATTAAATAAACATACAATATACATACAGTACACACTAGTTCAACATGTTTTAGAACGCCAAGACTGTATTTATTTTATAAAAATAAAGTAAAAATTGTGAAATATTATTAAAATTTAAAACAGCTGTTTTCTCTGTGAATACAAGTTAAACTGTAATTTATTCCAGTGATTAAAGCTGAATTTTCAGCATCATTACTCCAGTCTTCAGTGTCACATGATCCTTCAGAAATCATTCTAATATGATGATTTATTATCAGTGTTTAATACAGTTGTGCTGCTTCATATTTTTTTATAACCTGAGATACTTTTTTTTCAGGATTCATTGATGAATAAAAGGTTAAAAAGAACAGCATTTATTCAAAACAGAAATCTTTTCTAACAATATAAATCTTTACTATCACTTTTTATCAATTTAACACATCCGTGCTGAATAAAAGTATTAATTTCTTTCAAAAAAAAAAAAAAGAAAAGAAAAAAATGATGACCCCAAAAAATGCTGTTCTTAAGAGTTTTTGTCTCGTTTCTAATCAAAATATCTAAAAATTCTTAGATCAAGAAGCATTTTCTTGACAAGTAAAAATTATTTTCTTGTTTTCAGGAAAACTAAGTCAGAATTAAGTGAGTTTTTCCTTAAAACAAGCAAAATAATCTTAATTTGATAAACTGAAAACAAGATTATATCGCTTATTTTTGGTTTGAAATACGATTATTTTGCTTGTTTTAAGGAAAAACTCAATTAATTTTGACTTATTTTTCCTGAAAACAAGAAAATAATTTTTACTTGTCAAGAAAATGCTTCTTGATCTAAGAATTTTTAGATATTTTGATTAGAAACGAGACAAAAACTCTAAGTAAGAACAGCAATTTTTGCAGTGTTTTGAACGCTATTGTTACAAAAGATTTCTATTTTAAATAAATGCTGTTCTTTTTAACTTTTTATTCATCAACGAATCCTGAAAAAAGTATCAATAAAAAAAAATATCAAGCAGCACAACTGTTTCCAACATTGATAATAAATCATCATATTAGAATGATTTCTGAAGGATCATGTGACACTGAAGACTGGAGTAATGATGCTGAAAATTCAGCTTTGATCACAGGATATAAATTACTCTTTACTATATAGTCACATAGAAAACAATTATTTTAAACTGTAATAATATTTCACAATAGTACATTTTTTTCTGTATTTTTAATCAAATAAATGCAGCCTTGATGAGCAGAAGAGACTCATTAAAACATTAAAAATAGTAGTCTCTAACCTTTTGACCGGTGTGTATATATATATATATATATATATATCTCATTTGTTTCTGTGTGTGTGTGTGTGTGTGTGTGTGTGTGTGTGTGTGTGTTAGTGTCTCTGCATCAGTGGCGTTCGGAGCGTCGGGTCGCCGTATGGCTGCACGTCCCCATCTCTCTCAGCAGACTGTCTGCAGCGGCTGCGCGTCACGGCTTCAGCTTCCATCACGCCCGCAGAGATGTGGCCGTTCTCAGCCTGTGGGCCGGACACGGAGAAGACAGACTGCCTGCGTTTGCCACACATCAAATAGGAGTCGCTGGTAAGAGGATGAGTTTGTCCAGAAGTCCAGCTCCGCCTCTTTAGATGTCATTTGAGCATAATGGGTGGAGCTAGAAGGTCTAACCCTGCCCACAACTCTATCTCTCCACCCATCACATCCACAGAGGCGGAGCTGGACGTCATTGTCTCAGCAGTGAGTCAGATAAACGCTTGACTTCTAAATCAGCAGGTCCAGCAGGTGGCGCTGTTCAAGCTCTCTCTCTCTCAGACTGCTGGACACAGGCATGTTTGAACATGCCCGGAAAGATGCCCGGGCAACAGCATGAGCTCAGTCTGGCAGCAGTGGGATTCAGGATGCGTGTGTGTTTGTGTGTTTGTGTTTGTCTGCTGTGTTTGATTAAAGCCGAATGCCATGAAGGTGAAATCCCACGTTTGGAATATTCTAGCAGTGAATAAGTCGAGCACATTTCCTCTCAGTTGTTCTTTTTCTCATTGATTTGTTGATTGTGAATCTTCTGTGTTTGTTTAAAGGTGCTGTTGTGGATGAATCCAACGGCAAAGTCCTTGTTGTTCAGGACAGGAATAAGGTACAGGATCAGTCTCTCATTCAGTCTGATTCAAGCCTCTGTGTGACTTGAAAACCCCTGATTATTTTTGTCCAGGTAAATATCCGTGTCGTTTTGCTCATGCCAACAAACAAACATGCAGTCAAAGCCACACTGAAGAGTGTTGTACGAGAGCCTCGAACCCCTGACCTTTCCCCATCGTCACGCTCGCTTGTGTAAACACTCCTTCCTGAAACCCATTACTGAGGCCTGCAGCGCCACTTACTATAGCTCACAGTCTGCTCTGTGTTAAAGAGTCGGAAACCATTCACATAATTCATGCAAATACAAGTAGTTATATGAATGTATATTGGAGGGAACTGACTTTTTCAATCAGATTCAAATATATATATAGTTTGGACACATTTTACTATTTTTAATGTTTAAAGAAGTCTCTCATGCTCATCAAGGCTACATTTATATGATCAAAAATACAGAAAAAATCAGCAAAATTGTGAAATATTATTACAATTTAAAACAGCCGTTTTCTATGTGAATATACAGTAAACTATAATTTATATCCAGTGATCAAAGCTGAATTTTCAGCATCATTACTCCAGTCTTCAGTGTCACATGATCCTTCAGAATCATTCTAAAATGATGATTTATTATCAGTGTTTATAATCTGTGATACTTTGTTTCATTGATGAATAAAACGTTAAAAAGAACAGCATTTAATTAAAATAGAAATCTTTTGTAACAATATACACTAGTGTCTTACTTATAATATACTTGTTTTTCAGCAAGGATGTGTTCAGTTGATCAAAAGTGATAGTAAACACTTGTATCTTTGATATAAGATTTCTGTTTTGGACAAATGTTGTTGTTTTTTTTTCAAATTTTATTAATCAAAGGATCCTGATTTATTATTTATTTCCAACACTGATAATAAATCATCATATTAGAATGATTTCTGAAGGATCATGTGACACTGAAGACTGAAGTAATGATGCTGAAAATTACAGGATATAAATTACACTATACTATATATTCACATAGAAAACAGCTGTTTTACATTATAATAATATTTCAATGTTTTTACTGTATTTTTGATCAAATATATGCAGGCGTGATGAGCAGAAGAGACTCTGTCCAAAAGTTTGACCGGTGCTGATCTATATATAGTTCTATTTCTATTCTAATATCATTATTTTCTGAAACAATTTCAACTTTTGATTCCAAGATTCCAAGATCAGAATATCTAAATCCAGAATCAACTCTATTTGTAGAATTCCGAAGCGAGTCTGCGATTGATAATGAACTCTGTGTCTGACCTCGTTACACGTCTCCCTTCAACCCTCCAGAGCGTTTCCCAGTAAAATAAACAGTTGGGTTGAGCTCCGGGCGGCTCTCCGCTCTGGAATGGAAACTCAAAGGATCGTTTTATCCTTCCGCCAGAATCTTTCCTCTGCTTTTATCTTGCGTCATAGCCTGTTTCGGTCGTCATTTACTGGTAGAACGGCCTGCGTATCCAGCCTGAGAGGGTGAAAATATCTCCGGGAGTATCAGAGGTCGACTGCGGCCCATTTTAGAGCTATTTATCTGAGTAGATTGCATAATAATCAATCTCATGGGGATGTTTCTGTGTGTCGAAATGATTAAAACCCCTGCTGCGCCTTCAATCCTCCAGCAGTGGAAAAACAATCTGCCTCAGTCCGACTGAACTTAGGAATGATTTAAATATGTTTTCATTGTTTTTGCTTTGCATTTGCTGTATAGCTAAAAGTAATTATTTCAAACATCATTGCCCACAAAAATATGAATTTTATTGATAGTACAGAAAAATTCTCATGTCACAAACCGTTAACAGCTGTTGCATTACATCATTCACAACTCGTTTGTTTTCTGCTCTGTTACATTTTTTGTCATTTTACCAAAAACTACTCAAGTAAGAATCAAAGTTGTTGTTTTTTTATAACTAGCAGCATTTTCTAGATTATTTTAAAACTCTCTATGGAAAGACTGTGTAATGTCCACAATCTCAAATCTAAAACTTGTAAGACAACATTTATATGAAAATATTTGATATTGTATTGATAGATATAAATAATATTTAGATCATCTGTGAAAGTGGAATGAAAACGATAAAATAGCAGTATTTTGTTCCTCTGTGTTTTTGTCTTGTTTTTCAGTAAAATATCTTTACTATATTAAGTCTTATTTTCTGAATAAAATATCAGAATGAAGTGAGTTTGAGCTTAAAACAAGAACAAATATCTG
Organism: Megalobrama amblycephala; assembly: GCF_018812025.1. Lineage (NCBI taxonomy): Eukaryota > Metazoa > Chordata > Actinopteri > Cypriniformes > Xenocyprididae > Megalobrama > Megalobrama amblycephala. The sequence goes on along the minus strand of NC_063044.1, from coordinate 30,722,961 downwards.
CTAATGGAGTCAGAAAAATAAACTTAATGCAAAGGGAAAACAAAATTATTATTTTGGCACATATTTGCTCTTGTTTAAGCACAAACTCACTTCATTTTTGTAAATTTTTCAGAACACAAGACGTAATATCTTGAACTTTGGCATTACACATGAAATTATGCTGGATTTTGAAATTATGCTGTTTAACATCATCATTTTTTCATACGAAAGTAAAAGTTTATTCAAGTAAAATGAATATATTTAGTTCGAAAACATTTCAGACTAATATTGATGTTGTTTTGTTATAAAAAGTTTTCATAAATATAGTTTTTGAGATTATCACACTGGTAATTCTCATTTTATATGTTCTTATAAATTTAATATAAAAATATATTAAAATAAGATTTCTCAAAAATATTGATAAAAATATATATTTTCTTGCATCTCACTGTTTTTTGCTGTAGTTCTTGAAAAATGTTAAATTTAAGAAAATTTCTCTTTTTTTAATTAATAAATGAAGTAATAGCATGGTAAAAACATGGTAAACTTTAAAACATTTGTGCATTCACTCATTAATGAGAAGTAACTGATTAGATACAATATGATTTTAGTTGAAAAATATTAAGTTTTATAAGCTCACGCACCACTGGGTCCAAACTGACCCGGGAATACAATGGTGTATAGAGTTTTGTACTGGAAAACAAGACAAATATACTGAGGAAGAACATTATTTTTTACAGTCAGACTAATTTTCATAAAAATATATTTCTAAGTGAACAACTAAAACAACATGCACGTGTTAAACAAGACTTTTCTTTCCCTTTCAGACTAAGAACGCTTGGAAGTTTCCTGGTGGTTTATCAGATCTTGGAGAAAACATCGGTAAGATTCAGATCCAGAACTGATGTTAAATCATAATTTCGGCTGTTCCAATCACAATCACACATATCAAAATAACACATAGCAGTTCAGCAAAAGAATCTTCACCTGCTCCAAAAGTGCATTTACAAGATCTAAGATTTGAGACCCTCGAGACATTCAGTTACAAAAATACCCTTCTTTATGACACTTGTTTTTGTATATAAACAGCTAGATTATTTATCGATTACATAAATTATGATGCTCTCTCTGAAAAATAAATGTTTTGTATAAACAAAGTTACGTAGTGTTCACAAGTGTACATGATGAACAACACAAATCATTTCATTCGTTTTCATCCTACTGTATGTTTCTCTAAATCTCATGATATAAGATACAGTAAACAACATTATTACAGTCAAACTGATTGTGTGAAGGTGTGAATAAACAAATACTGGAGTATGATTTACAAGAAAATACTATTTCAGTCTTTATACTTCATATTTAGATGTGTTGCTTGCAGATTCTGTGTAATTATGTAAACTTACTAGCGTTTTTTTCCGAGTGAAAATTGTTTCTACACCAATTTTTTTATTTATTTATTTTTTTTACAATGCAAAATAGTCTTGTTTTCCAGCACAAATATCTAAACTTTCTTAAATCAAGATACATTTACTGGACAAGCAAAATGACTGAAGATATTAAGTCTTGTTTAATGAAAAAAATTTGTAACAAATATCTGTTAATGGAGTCAGAAAAATAATCTTTATTCAAAGGGAAAACAGGATTATTTTTCTGACTCCATTAACAGATATTTGTTCTTGTTTTAAGCACAAGCTCACTTCATTTTGACACATTTTTAATCATTTCGCTTCTCCAGTAAATGTATCTTGATTTAAGAAAGTTTAGATATTTGTACTGAAAAACAAGACAAAAATACATGATTTTTTGCAGTGCAGTTCCTCAGTTCTGACGGGACGCTTTATTTCAGGTGAGACGGCCGTTCGGGAGGTTTTCGAAGAAACCGGGATCCGATCAGAATTCCGATCTCTCCTAAGTATTCGTCAGCAGCACAACCACCCGGGAGCGTTCGGGATGTCCGACATGTACCTGATCTGCAGACTCAGCCCGCTTTCGTACGAAATCGACTTCTGCACGCAAGAGTGTCTGCGCTGCGAATGGCTTGATCTGAACGAGCTCGCCAAGACCAGCGAGACGACGCCGATCACGAGCCGCGTCGCCAAACTTCTAGTGTACGGACTGGAAAAGGGTTTCCACAACATTGACCTCACGATGGAGCAGCTGCCGGCGGTTTATTCCGGCATGTTCTATCAGCTTTACCACCGGCGGCTGCCAGAGACGCACTCTCTTCAGAATAAAGATTCAAAATAAACACTTTTACATTCTTAGAAACAAATGTTCTGTATGGAACTTTAGGGTTCTTGACGGAATTTTAAAGATTACTTTATGCCAAGAAAGGTTATGTTTTAAATGATTGCATGATACTTTCATGTTTAACAGGTTATTTACATTTTTCTAGTGATGAATTATGATTACATGCTTTTTAAGTCAAACAATTTAATTTAAAACAAAATTACGCAATTAGGACTAAATCCATAAAATGATCCCATGATGGAACCTCTAAAAGGTTATATATATGAAGTGCCTGATGAAAGCCTTTAAGGTTGCGTATAGTTCTACGTTTCTAAGAGTGATATTTTGCACAAGAGAGTGAATCTCACAAGACTTTATCTTAAAAATACATATCTTAAGCCGGGTTCACACTGTACGATTTATCGACCGTTTGCATAACCTGATTTTGCTGAGTTCAACATTTTTGTTGATCCTGGAACAACATTCAAATCAACCAATCAGATTTGAGGGACAAGTTTACAGATTATGTCAAGTTTAGGCTTAAAATCATGAATTGGTGCTTCTACATCAGTGTTATTCATCTGTCATTTCCCTCTGATTTTTGGGATAACTTATGGGTAGGGTTAGGTTTAGGGGTAGGATTAGGGTTAAGACTAAATTTTCACACTAGAATGTTGACCCAGGATCAACAAAATATGTTGACCCAGGAACGCATCTAACTCAGCAATATCAGGACGTGCCGACCGTTTATTGACATGATCCCTGTTAATGTCAGACGTGTTAAAAATTAACGCATGCAAGAAGAAGAATCGTCAATCCGTGACACGTTCAGTTACTGCGAGCAAAAATGCCACAAAAATTAATAAAAATGCCCCCCAAAATCAAGATATATGGGCAAATATAGAGTACTGTTTTCCCGAATATCAGCACAATTGCAAATGTATTATAAATTAAAGTGTTAGTTCACCCAAAAATGAAGTTTCTGTCATTAATTCCTCCCCTTCATGTCGTTCCACACCCGTAAAACCTTCATTCATCTTCAGAACACAAATTAAGATATTTTTGATGAAATTAAGATATTTTTGATGAAATCCGAGAGGTATATGACTCGTCCAATATAATCGACACTTTCAAGCTCCAGAAAGGTACTAAAGACGTTGTTAAAACAGTCATGTGACTGCAGTGGTTCAACCTTAATGTTATGAAGAGACGAGAATACTTTTTGTGCTCAAAAACAAAACAAAAATAAGGACTTTATTCAACAATATCTTCTCTTCTGTGTCATTCTCATTCGATGTTTACGTCCAGCGCTTCCACATCAGAACGCTGACTCATTATTGGCCGGCTCCTGCGTCAGCATCACACGCATGCGTCGTGCTGATCACGTGATCAGCCTCGGCCAATACCGAGCCGGCATTCGGACGTAAACACGGAAGCTTCACTGTGCTTGACAGGGAAGAGATTGTTGAATAAATATGTTTGTTTTGTTTTTGCGCACAAAAAGTATTCTCGTCTCTTCATAACGTTAAGGTTGAACCACTGCAGTCACATGACTGTTTTAACGATGTCTTTAGTTCCTTTCTGGACCTTGAAAGTGTTGATTATACCTCTCATATACCTCTTGGATTTCATCAAAGATATCATCATTTGTGTTCTGAAGATGAACGAAGGTCTTACGGGTGTGGAATTAATGACAAAAATGTCATTTTTAGGTGAACTAACCCTTTAATATTTATAACAGAATATAGACTGCTGTTTTCCCGAATATCAGCACGATTGCAAATGTGATAGCCTATTGATTTTATACAACAGTTCAATAAACAAGAAGTTAATGTTTGGTGACTTTCATTGTTAGATTTTCATAACATCCCCAGTAGAACTATTGCGCATCTTGGAACAACTGAATTACTCTGCGTTAAGAAGGAATCGGTTGACTGAATGATTCAATGACTCACTCGTGAATCTAGAGAGAATCATTTGCCGCCACCTACTGGCAGTTTTAGTTTCATTGCGTGTTTTCCATTGTTTCATTTTCTATATTTATATCTCGCGCCTGCGGTCCACCATGCTGCAAGAAAGACTGTTATGACATCGCTGGATACGGATAAATTTGTCAGATCTTTTGCAGCACTCCGTTATTGGAAAGCCAAAATCAAAACGTCAAAATCTGAGCAAGTGTAAAACATTTCCTTTTGATGTTGCCTATTTGTATTCATACTCCAACTGTTTGTTTGAAACGGCCCCAGAATTGCAAAGGCTGCTTCTGATTCATCTGAATCTTTTAGGATTCTCAGAATTGGTCTCAGACGGCCAAAACGTGGCCAAATTCGTACAGTGTGAACCTGGCTTTAGAAATATGTAGGTCGGATTTTTACTCATTAAATCAAAAGAAACATTTTTTTTGAACAATGAAAATGCGGCCTACTTTTAAAGTCTACTTTTAAAACAATTTACCTCAAAAAAAAAAAAAAAGATAAACTATTACTGTTACTCTTACTGTTACTCGGAGAAACAATCAAGACCGTTGTGTAACTGAACTGAATAGAAACTTTTTTCTCAGTCAATACGATATATAAAAAAGAGAATAAAGCTATATGAAAAACATTCACTGTGTTCTTCCCTTCATCAAAGCAAAACTTTTGTCTTTTTTCCTCTAAAATACAGTATAGAAATATCTTTTGCATAAAGAGAAGCAGCATTAAATAATCTCACATTTTGTGGCCGTACTAACATTCCTGCAGGAAGATGCAGTCAAATTCAACATCTCTCTATAGTGCAGATCAGTGAACTCTTCCAACCAACCCTACTGAGGGAACGCAGTGGAATAATGATGTATTTTGGAAAGTTGGATCTGAGATGGAATCGGTGGGATTTTGAATTGACGAGTCTCTTCTGAGGATCTTGCTGATATCTCCAGGGTGACTGAACACGAACAAATAAACCCTGTAATGCTCTCCAAGTACATCTGTTTGGAAACGGTTCCTAGATATAAATGCTAAAGGGAAGCGCTTTCGTGACGCGTTTTCCAGACACCGGTAAAAAATCTGCACAAGCGATCCAGGTGACCTTTAACCTTCTGGATGAGCTCATCAATCTCGTTACGTCAGGTTGGTTAGAAGCACATCTGCGTCAGTGGTGTGTCAGTCTCGTTTCGGGTTGATCAGCACTTGGCTGTCATGGGCAGAAACAGGATGGCCTTCTGGCCCGGGCTGGTTTTAGAACCGCTCTTATACTGGCCCGTTCTCTTCAAAGCCACGTACCAGTCGGGGTATTTCCGGGATCTGTACGTGTTGTAGTTGTTCGACTCCAGGCGTTCCAGGAAATAACATTCATCTGTTGTTCTTCTCTGAGAGAGACAGAAACAACATTAAGACACATTGTACATATGCTTCTGTTTTCTGTTTTTAGAATTAAAAGCTTTTTCTCTACAAAATATATTATCAGCATAAAAATTGGTAGAAGTTTAAAGAGGCTATATGTAAGAATTTTCATGTATTAATCACTTTTTGTACGCATTTAACGCACCCGCCCCAGACCTGCGTAGTTCATCTCACATTTCATACAGTTGATGGTGACGAACATGAAGCTCACTGTGTGATGAAGCCAATAGAATGAGTTTGAATGACTCTAATATCCAAGATATCAGGGCAAAAATGGCCCGTATGAGTTTTTGTCTCATATTTAAATCATGATATAATTAAGCAATATCACACAAGTGCTATTTTTGTCCTGAATAGTGCAAATGTGATATTGATTTTATACAACAGTTCAGTAAATAAGTTAATGTGTTATATTTTAGACACAATATTGTCTGTTTTTGCTTAATTGACCCTTCGGCGGGAGTTTGATTGACAAGCGATCTAACCAATCATAACGCCGAATCCGGCATTTTGTCCGACAAAGCATTCAGGAGTTTGAAGATTAACCTCAGTGGACTTGAACTTGAAAAATGGTGTGTATTGACGTCTTTCTGCGATTGAAACAACATTCCTTCTGATGTTCATTCATGTTTATTTGATGCTATAAATGAACTAGTAGGAAGAGATGATCGGTTCACGAGCAGCTTGAGCTGAGGCGCTACAGCGATCTGTCACGACACATTAAAGTGGTTTTTATTGTTCGAATTTCTTTAAAAATTACATAATTTGAAAGCTGGGAGTTTGTTTAATATCACAAGTAACTGCTCTGTCTTGTCTGTCGACGTGTTGTCAGTGTCCTCTTTGCTCCGCGATGTATTTTACACTGCGTGTGGCGTGACAGCGCCATGGCTTGTCGGACAAAGCAACTAAGGGGGGCGGGTCTTTGCGAAGGGTCAATTTTGCCAACTAAAATATTACCTACAAAGCCAGATCAGAACTGTTTCATTTCAAGATGAATCCGCATTTTGAGCGAATCAATTGGGTGAACCAATGATTCAATGACTCATTCATTAAGAAAGCCATTTACTTCATTCCTGAATGATTCAGCCGTTTGAATGAATCGAATGAATGAATGATTCAATGACTTACTCATTAAGACATTTACCGCCATCTACTGGCAGTTTTAGTGTCTTATTTATAGTATAATTTAATTTAAACATTTATTTAATATATCCATATTATTTTTTTTAAAAAAAAAGGATATTTCACCCATTATAGGGATAGTTAACCCAAAAAATAAAAAGTCTGTCATCATTTACTCACCCTCATGGCTATTTAAAAGTTTATGTGTAATAAATTCCATGTTGAATCAAATAAAATATTTTTTTCTAAAGCTACTTTTTGTAATATCCATTTGATGCTTTTGTCATTGCTTTTGTGATTTTATTGCGACATTTGCAAGTTAAAGTCAGAATTGCATGATATGAAGTCACAATTCTGAGGAAAAAAGACTTTATAACACACAATTGCAAGTTTATTGTGAGTTATAAAGTCAGAATTGTTTGATATAAACTCGCAATTCTGAGAAAAAAGTCATCTTTTTTCCCCTTAGAATTGGACTTTATAGCTCGCAATTGTGAGTTTATTGCGACATTTGCGAGTTATAAAGTCAGAATTGCATGATATGAAGTCGCAATTCTGAGGAAAAAAGACTTTATAACACACAATTGCAAGTTTATTGTGAGTTATAAAGTCAGAATTGTTTGATATAAACTTGCAATTCTGAGGAAAAAAGTCATCTTTTTCCCCCCCCAGAATTGGACTTTATAACTTGCATTTGCGAGTTTATTGTGACATTTGCGAGTTATAAAGTCAGAATTGAGAAACTCGCAGTTCTGAGAAAAAAGTCGTCTTTTTTTCCCCCCAGTTGGACTTTACAACTCAAAATTGTGAGGGGGGAAAAAAAGTCAGAATTGCGAGATGTAAACTTGCAATTGTGAGGGGACAAAAGTCAGAATTAAGATAATAAAGTTGCAAATGTCTTTTAAATTGTTTTGTTCCGTGCCAGAAACAAGCTTCCATTAAAAAAATTGCATTAAAATTGCTTAGTGCAATTTAGGAATAGATACATTTCTGTCATTATTTACTCTCCCTCATGTCATTCCAAACCTTTATGCTTGGGTCACTATGAACTGTCATTGTTAAAAATAGCTGCTTGAAGGTTCCTTTTGTGTTCTGTGGAAAAAAGTAACAGCATACAGGTTTGGAATCACATGAGGGTGAATAAACAATGATTTCTGCTTGAACTGATCCTTCAAGACTAACAAAATTGTCACATTCCACACACCCATTATAGGGATAGTTCACCCAAAAAATAAAAATTATGTCATCATTTACTCACCCTCATGGCTATTTAAAAGTTTATGTGTAATAAATTCCATGTTGAATCAAATAAAATATTTTTTTCTAAAGCTACTTTTTGTAATGTCCATTTGATGCTTTTGTCATTTAACACAATAATGACTTTGGGGGTAATTTCTCAGCCAAATTTGACATGCGATTAATTTGTTTAATTAATCACATATTCATCTAAACGTCGCTCTCAGCAGCGTGGACAGCATCAGGATGTTCGCTGCAAAGATATTTCCATCTTATTACTTCTAAACAAAGAATGAAAAAGAGCTTCGCCGTGAGTATATCAAGGGCATTGAATCACGATATGTTATGTGAACAGCCACCGGTGTCGCTAATAACAAGCATTTCTGAATTTTACATTCAGCCCCTTTAAAGTTTAAAAAGATGAGCTGTGAGAATATCTCAGTGACAGCTGCACTAAACCTGATGCTCTTCAGCATGATTCGATCCTAAAACTGTCTGTCTGTCTCCATATTTCAGACGTTTGGACCCCTCAAACCTCGGCTGTTTTCCGTCTATGGAAGCTTGATTCAGATACAGCAGTAAAACAGCTGGAATATTAGCTTTTATCATTAATCAACATGTGAAACTGCAGTTTATTAGGGGAATATTCTTTCTCTTCCTGAGTAGTTAAATACAGCCTGAAGTCTGGAAAACGTCTCCTGACAGGAATGTGAGATTGTCAGGAAACCCAGAGCTCCGGGCCAATGCGGCTGTTTTTTGTGACCTTTGTAATGTTGGCATGTTCCTTTTTTCAGGTTTTCAAGTCAATGTAATCCGTAATCTGATATATAACAGGATATTCAGTGAGAATAAATGTGGATGGGACTTGATTTGTGTTTCTATATTAAGGTGGTTGATCGATTAGAGGGATTGATGCTTCAGATGAAACTTTTGTTACATTCTGACTTTAGGAACGTTTCATTCTATTTTCTCTCGTGAGTGTTGAACAGAAACAGAGTCAGTGTTCATTCACTGTTGTGCAACACCTCCGTCATCAATGTCAGTATTGTTTCAGGAGCAAACAACTGTGTGTGTGTGTGTGTGTGTGTGTGTGTGTGTGTGTGTGTGTGTGTGTGTGTGTGTGTGGATCCTGAGCTGTGTTTGTGGGAGTCAAACTCTTCTGCGCTGACGTACCGATCTGATCAGATTTCTTTATTCATTTATATATAATAGCCTATTTCTTGATTTTTTTTAGATATTTAAAAAGCTATTTTCTATGATTAAAGAGGCTATATGTATGACTTTTCATGCATTGATCACTTTTTTATTGCCAGTTTATAATGAAACTTAAAAAAACGAGACCTTCCCTGACATCCTGGGTTGTCTATGAAAGCATGTAGGCTGATTTTTACATGAAGGACTCTGAACATTTTTGCCGGTGTTGTGCCGAATTTCTCTTCCGTTAAATGGAGCGATTCTAAAGATCTCATTACTCATGTCAATCACAGTGCTGATCGCCTACATAATGCTACAACAGATACTAACCCCCTAAACCTACCCCACACCCTAACCTTAAACTGGTTTGGAGAAGAACGCATCCATTACATATTTGATTTAATCTTGGTTCAATGACACACAAAACGAATGCTTATACAATGTTCAGAATAACAAAATAACAAAAGAATGGCAAAAATTACAGCCATTCTGTACTGTAATGTCAATGTGTCGTGCAAAGAAAAGGGATTTATTCAAACTATAGTCTCATAGAGCCAGATCTATATAGTCTATAGTCTCAAATATCCTTTATAATCAAACTATCATAACAGTGTAATTTTAAGACCTCATCTGTCGACAGGATCTCAGATCTGGTCAAACACATCCACATCACTATGATCAGATGCTTTCTGAACTGCTGTTTTCTCACCGCTGTTACTTTTGTATTGTTATTGAGAGTAAAGCGTGCAGCACATATTTACATATGTGAGCAGTAAGTTACTGGCTGCAGTTCACTTAACGGCCACCGGTGTCACTAACGACAAGGGTTTCTGAATTCTACAGATAACCCCTTTAAAATGTTTTATGTTTTTTTGAAGCACTGAAAGTTATAGTTGGAAGCTTGTTTCCAGTGTGGTGAGAAATCGAGTCCCTCCAGGAATCGTGTCTCCTTTAGGACCCCGAGTGATCCCATTGGTTCGACTTTTAATGGGTAGTATTTTTAACGCCTGATTATGTAGTTTTTAAAAATGCGTTATAATCACCATGCATTTATTTTAAACGACTGTTTATAACTGAAACTAAATGGTTGTGAAATCAAGCATTTCTCATTCTTACTGTTTCTTAGTTAGCTTATGTACTAGCATAGCATATATCTACCTGATTAGCCTGCTAGCTTAGCTTGTTTTATATTAGGTATGTTTTTTGCTTCCAATACCTGTGTCCAGTTTGTTTTATTATGCAATACATAGGCATTCATTTTATATTTCAAGCATGTTGTTTGTGCACTTAAATTAATAAACATCATACAGTAGTGAAATAGATGAATTAGTCAAGACATCACAATAACAACTTTTAATCAGGCATTATCGCTGAGGTCCTAAAGGAGACCCGATTCCTGGGGGAGGGACTCGATTTCTCATGACACCGCCATGGAATAAAAAAAAGGACTTTTTATATCACAATTCTGACTTTCTTTGTCACAAATCGTACTCTTTTTTTCTCAAAATTGTGATATAAAGTCGCTATTCTGAGAAAAAAGTCTGTCTTTTTTCTTCAGAATCGGACTTTATAACTCGCGATTGTGAGTTTATACCTCACAATTCTGAAAAAAGTCAGAATTGCAAGTTTATATCCCATAATTCTGACGTTATAACTCACAATTATGAGTTTATATCACGCAACTTTGAGAAAAAAGTCAGAATTACGAGATGTAAACAATTTTTTTAAAAAAGTCAGAATTGTGAGAAATAAACTTGTATTTGTGAGGAAAAAAGTCGCAATTAGTCGCATTTTTTTATTCCGTGGCAGAAACAAGCTTCCATAGAAAACAGAATTATGTCAGTTTTTCATTTTTCAGGCATGACACGACTACTGGCTCCTTTCAGGTCCTGTTTCTTTTAATGTTGTTAATCACCTTTTAGCTTTTTTTGCAGTTCACTTAAACAGTCCTGCCGTGTATAACAAATTGATTCATCAAATATTAATATGTTATATATTATAAAATATTAGGTAATGTTTATCTTTTCATTAGGTAAAGACGAAGAGCCTCACTCTGAGGTTCTGTTCCAGCTTTATCTGTAAATGTGAACACTGGAGGAAATATCTGACATGAGCTTTCAGAAGATCATAGAGCGTCTCACCGATCCGAACAGTCGTCCGTCAGCGTTCATGGCGAGGTATCGGTTAGCGCAGATACCTTTGATCACCACCTCACCGACGGCCGTCGCCTGGAGCTGCAGCCGGACTGAGAGAGACACACATACACAGACTATTAGATAAATGTGTTTAATTTCCTCACAGCTGAGTGGAGTTTTGGCAGGAAAGGATGATTTGTGTTTGGTTAGGGTGATAAAGACGTGTCCACATGAGATCATAATGAGACTGAGGCTTGATATCTGAGCATGTTTCTGGCCCAAAGAACCCTCTTCTTATCAAGATCAGGTTTCAGATCAGTGTTTTGGCTTCTGGCTTCTTTTAAAGAGCCAGAAGATGACTGTCGGATGATCAGTGTCGTGTTGTTGTGATGAGGCGATCTGTTTGGATGTTTGTACTGGGATCGGAGGTACATCCGGCATCGCTCTATTAAACCAGACGTTCAGATCATGTCGTTGTGTTTAGACGAAAACTGAAGACGACACAAGACAGGAACGTGATTGATGAGTCTGTGTGTGTGTGTTTTATGTCCTCAGAAATGAGTTAAATCTGACGCAACCTCCATTTGAATAAATCAAGTAATGTCGTCATTTGTAAAAACAGCATGTAAATGAAGTAAACAGTGTACTTTATGTGAAACACATTTACAATGGAAGTCTATGGAAGTTTTCCATAGGGGTTAATAACAAATCAATGTTCAACAGTGACAAATCTGTTTCATTACCCTCAGAAATGACTTAAACTATGTAAAAAGTGTCTCACACACACAGAGGTTCAGATCAGAATAAATGAACCGTGGGGTGGGCGGGGTTTGTGAACTGTCATTCAATCTGGTTGCCCTTAACAACGTTATTTTTAACCCTGACCATGAATCTAAAGCATTCATTGTTTCAGTTTCTATTTGAATTGTATTTCTGATGATTTTCAGGACTAAACTGAACTTGGAACATGGAAATAATTTCCACTTCAAGGTGAAACCTTTGGTCTCAATAACGCACCAGTCTTTCTAAAAGCTTTAAAATGGTGAAGAAAACATGCTTTTACACACATTAAAAGTCTGTGAACTCTTGAACTTCACAACTACCGAGACCCTTTCTGAAAATATCCAAGAACTTCTCATTTTGAATCTGGAAACCTGACATCATCAGGCCTGATTTTCATCTCAAAGAGTCTTTGTACAGGCGGTCTGCTCTAGATCATCTCCTCTCTCCTGTTTTTCCATGGAAAGAACAGAACAAATGCACTCACTGTGCGGGTCGCTCTTCTCGCGGATCCCGTCCACCCTGCCGTCCGAGTTGATCCGTAGGAAGTAGCCTCCGTTTTTGCAGTACAGGCGTTTGGGCTCCTTGAAGTTCCCCGAAGGAAAGCCTCCGCTGGCGCCGTCGTCCGGTGAGGCCGGGAGCGTGGTGATTCCTCCCGTGGCCATCTCTCGCTCTTTCGTTTTCTCCGTCTCTGCCCCCCTCGGCAGCTCCGGAGCCCCTCCGCGGCCTCTCCGCGCCTCCTCCCCCTCCTCCCCCGACTCCTTCCGGCGCTCCGCGGAGCCACGGAGTCTCATTAAAGCTCGGATAAACTCTTCAAGCTGCTTGGAAACTCACATCTGACGAGAGCGGAGACGCCACGGGCAACTCAAGCTGCTGAAGGAGAGCGTTTATCTGTGAAGAGGAGGTTTGAGATGAAGGTGATGTTGGAGCTTTCCTGTTGCTGTCCTCCTCTGGGCTGTTTACTGTGCGACAGCTGGATGAGGTCTGTGTTCCCTCTCTTTCTCTCTCTCTCTCTCTCTCTCTCTCCCCACTGGGCCCCTGACCGCATTATTCCCTCACCCGCTGCGTCTGCTCAACCTACTGCAATAACACACACACACACACACACACAGCAAACTACTGTCCCAAAACATCAGTCACAAAATACACAACAAAATGTTTTGGCGGCCAGTGAACTGAGAATGATTTAAGAGCAGTTATGTAACATGTTCAGATGCAGGTACAGAGAGTGTTTTAGTCATTTTACTAATATATTCAGTTACGGCCAAAAGTCTTAATTGTTTAAAGGAATAATTGACGACAGGTCTTTGAATTATAAGAAAATAAAGCACACCCGAGGTGTTAATTATTAGGGCCTGAGCACTGATGGTGTGAGGACTCTATTGTAATTGCTCGGTCAATTATTTTTCTTCTCCAAAATGAATCACATTTTTGAGGGCCTAAACTTGCTCGAAAACTCATGAAACTTTGCACACGTGTCAGAAGTGGTGAAAATTTACGTCTGATGTGGGTTTCAGAATTAGGTGTGGAAAAATGGCTCGATAGTGCCACCTACAAAATTTCAATTAAGCGCCCTTCGCGCTACGTTTCTCATACAGGTATGAAATTTGGTAGATACAGCCCAATACCTACAAAAAAGTCCCTGGTTGCAAAATCTGAAACCCAACAGGAAGTGAGATATTTTGAATTTTCTCTGCAAAATTTTGCAGTTTTTGCCATTTCCAGACGTTGTACTTTAACAAACTCCTCCTAGAGCTTTAAATAGATCAGTCTAACCTAAAGGCCTTTGTGGCGCTAAATTGCAAAGATCTTGAGTTTTCGCTGAAAGGCGTGTCTGTGGTGGCCTGACAAAATTCGATGTTTCGCCATGAAACAAGACCAAACTTCGCCAAACTTCACGTTTTATGAGAGTCCTGGCCTGAAGACATCTACATGCCAATATTCAGTTAAAGGTGCCCTCGAATGAAAAATTTAATTTATCTTGGCATAGTTAAATAACAAGAGTTCAGTACATGGAAATGACATACAGTGAGTCTCAAACTCCATTGTTTCCTCCTTCTTATATAAATCTCATTTGTTTAAAAGACCTCCGAAGAACAGGCGAATCTCAACATAACACCGACTGTTACGTAACGTCGGGATCATTAATATGTACGCCCCCAATATTTGCATATGCCAGCCCATGTTCCCAACATTATGAAAGGCATTAGACAAGGGCAGCCAGTATTAACGTCTGGATCTGTGCACAGCTGAATCATCAGACTAGGTAAGCAAACAAGAACAATAGCAAAAAATGGCAGATGGAGCAATAATAACTGACATGATCCATGATAACATGATATTTTTAGTGATATTTGTAAATTGTCTTTCTAAATGTTTCGTTAGCATGTTGCTAATGTACTGTTAAATGTGGTTAAAGTTACCATCGTTTCTTACTGTATTCACGGAGACAAGAGCCGTCGCTATTTTCATTTTTAAACACTTGCAGTCTGTATAATTCATAAACACAACTTCATTCTTTATAAATCTCTCCAACAGTGTAGCATTAGCTGTTAGCCACGGAGCACAGCCTCAAATTCATTCAGAATCAATGTAAACAATATAACAGTATACAATACTCACATAATCCGACGCATGCATGCAGTATGCATGACGAACACTTTGTAAAGATCCATTTGAGGGTTATATTAGCTGTGTGAACTTTGTTTATGCACTGTTCAAGGCAAGCGCGAGCTCCGTGGGCGTGGAGCAGGAGAATTAAAGGACCAGTAGCCCTGAATCGGCTCATTTCTAATGATGCCCCAAAATAGGCAGTTAAAAAAATTTATTAAAAAAAATCTATGGGGTATTTTGAGCTGAAACTTCACAGACACATTCAGACCTTAGACTTATATGACATCTTTTTAAAAAAAGTTCGATGGCACCTTTTGGTCACTAGAGGGCACTCCAACCCGGACTGTTCCTCACCACACTTTTGGACTTCATTTCCCATAACCCACTTCCCGGACTCATTATCCCATTCATTGCACCCAGCTGTTTTGTGTTGTTCATTAGTGTCTGTCTATTTATACCTGGTTTGTTTCTGCTTTTGTTATGGTGGTTTCATGTATGGTTACTGGTTTTTCCGTTTTGGTTTTCTTGGTTTTGTTTGGACTGTTCTCTGGATTTTGACCCTTGCCTGTTTTGGATTACCCCATTAAAAAGCTGCATTTGGATCTTACCTTCTTGTCTCTGTGCCTGCCGTGACAGCATCATAGCGCCACCTGTGGGTAACAGGAAATAGCATGCTTTACACTGTAATTCAATCCCTGAAACACATTTAAATATGCCATGATGTACCAAACATGCTAGAAACACGTTAAATCATGCAACACTTGGCTGAGTGCTAATGTGTGATTAACACGCCAAAATTTAGTAATAGTCATAGCGCCACCAGCTGGTAGCAGGAAATGTGGCAAATACAAATGACTGACATTGTCCTCCTATATTTATATACTTAAATGCATATTACCCACCATGCTCTGTTTTCCTAAAGCCGCTTATACTACAGTTACCACACCTCAAGACATTGTTCAGATGTTTTATTTCAAGACATTCGTCAAGTTTTTGTCCTTAAAACGCTCTTATGTGTAGGACTAATTTCTTATGTGACTAATTTCTTATGTGAGTGTATGTGATTTCCTGGTTCTGTGCGTCTCTCGACAGTGTTCAGCAGCAGCATCTCTACTAATAGCAAAACTGTAAGTTTATCTGCTTCAAGAACAGCGGCGTTATTACCTCACTAGTGAGAAATGTCATGTAGCTTTTAAGTTGCTGAACTATTTTACTGATAAAATCATCAGAGCAGCGCTGACGACACGTTTCTGTGCGAGTGTGTGTCCGTACTGTGTGTGTGTGTGTGTGCGTTTGAGTGAGAGAGAGAGAGTATCTGCTTTCCGTACATAATAAAACATAATTTTGTGGCAAAAACATGGATATAATTTGTCGGGTTTTTTTTGCTATTGTTTACTATATTTATTTGCTTGGTCAGTGTCGTTGTGGGTTTTGGTTATAAGGACCTTCACATTTGGCGAAGTGATATGGACATGTAATGCGGTCAAAACATGCCTGGAACTACTTTAGCCGTGAGTTTACATTCATCAACCAATCAGATTCAAGCATTCAACATCCCCATAGTATAATGAATTAAATTAAACTTATTGATGCAGATAATATCATTTGTAATGAAGAAAAGAAGCCTGTACTTTTGTGTATCCATTGCACAGAACAAATTGTGTTGATGACCTGAGAATGATTTAGCAGAAATCAGCTCCTTTTCGAGCTGATGTGATATAAATTATTTGTTGACATGATCGGAGAGACATGTACCATGTCTTTGGACGTATGTAAATTTGTTTTATTGATGTATTTTTGTTTTTTTGTTTGATTGCTCGAAATGAATAAATAAAGAAAGAAAGAAAGAAAGAAATGATTAAGCATTTTCTCATGGGAATCGAACCCATGATTTTGGTGTTTCTACTACTCTACTGTTTGAGCTACAGGAATTTAAAATTAAATTAAACAACTTTGTACAACTCTTGGAGGCCACTTACAAACCTCCACAGGACAAAACATGTGGCTGCAATTCTCACAACAAGCACTTCCTGTAGGAAAGATCTCTCTGATATCTCAGTTATCTCTCCTAGAAGACCACAATGAGATGAAATGGAGGATAATAACATGAAATGCTTCTCAGAAGAAAAGCCCTTCTGTTTTTAGGAGTTACTGGTTTCTCATCACTTTAGTGAAGAACATCTGGGTTCAAAGCAGTGCTTGAGTGATTCCCATCAGTTCAGTCCAGCTGACCGGAACACTGACCACATCACAGCGGCCCTCGTCCATGAGCGAATGGAGATTTGTGCACTTGGCTCAATTCACTTTTATGACATTCATGCTAATTAAAGAAGAACCGGATGACAAACCACAGTGACGTCGTAGAGGCTTCATTCCACCCTCAATGCAAAACCAGCTTTAGTTTTAGCACAGACGCAGCACGTGTTTCTCTCAACAGACCGGTCATTACAAACCCTACAGCCCACACACACACACACACACACACACACACACACACACACACATGCTGGAGATCTCTACATGAGTTCTGTTGATCTTTGACAGACAGGTTCTGTCAGACTGATCTCTGCTGCACCTGTAGAGCATCTCTCTCTCCTCAGCTGCTGTTGCCGTGGAGATGATTACATCACCATAGAATCAAACAATGAGACTTTCAGAATCCTCTTTGACAATCAAAACTAAACTGTTTCCTTCACGCAATCATTATAACACTCACAGACCATGTGATTATATAGTTTTATAGATTCTAGAGGCTGTTACATGAAACACATTTGAACTGAATCAACTGGTACAGTAAACACATGAACAACACAATTTATTAAAACAATGTAAACATTTTGATTCTGAAAAACATACATGTAATTCTATTATTACCCTTTTATAATTTCAAATTTACGGATAGAACCATTTCTTATGGCTTTTCAATTTTTTACATTAAGAACTTTCCTCTAAATAATACCAGTATCAAGTTAAGTATCCAGTAACCTACAGTTGTGGCCAGAATTATTAGACCCCTTCCTAAATATGATCAGAGATGACTCTAAAAATAAATCTGCATGGTTTATCCTTTTGATCTTTAATTCATAAAATTTGCAAAAATCTAACCTTTCATTGAAGGAAAAGAATTGAAAGTGGGGGGAAAATAACATTAAGAAATAAATGTTTTTCTCCAAAACACGTTGCCCACAATTATTAGCACCCCTAGAATTTTTTATGAGTAAAATATCTCTGAAGTATATTCCCATTCATATTTAAATTTTTTTAGCTCACCGGGGTGATCATGAACATGAAATTGTCCAGCCATGACTTCCTGTTCCACAGGAGTATAAACATGAGGAAACACAAAGGCCAAATTCCCTTAATCATTCATCACAATGAGAAAAAACAAAGAATATAGTTCTGATGTGCAGCAAATGATTGTCGAGCTTCACAAAATAGAAAGTGGCTCTAAGAAAATAGCTGAAGTATTGAAAATCCCCATTTCCACCATCAGGGCAATAATTAAGAAGTTCCAATCAACTAAAGATGTTACAAATCTGCCTGGAAGAGGACGTGTGTCTAAATCATCCTAATGCACAGTGAGGAGGAATGTTTAAGGGGCCAAAGACTCTCCAAGGATCACAGCTGGAGAATTGCAGACATTAGTTGAGTCTTGAATCTCAGAAAGCCTAAAAAGAATTATCAAAAGCACCTACATCCCCACAAGATGTTCGGGAAGGTTTCAAGAAAAATCCTCTGCTCTCATCCAGAAACAATCTCCAACATATTCAGTTGTCAGACATGACTGGATCTTCAAACGGGACGAGCTTCTAAGGTCAGATGAAACTAAAAAAATAGCTTTTTGGCAGCAAACCCACCAGATGGGTTTGGTGCACACATAGATAAAAAAGTACCCCATGCCCACGGTTAAATATACTGCTGGATCTTTAATGTTGTGGGCCTATTTTTCTGCTGGAGTTCCTGGACAACTTGTTCAGATATATCATATCATGGATTCTATCAAATACCAACAGATAAAAAATCAAAATCTGACCGCTTCTGCTAGAAATCTTATAATGGGCTGTGGTTGGATCATCCGTCGGGACAATGATCCAAAACAAACATCAAATCCAACACAAAAATGTGTCACTGAGCACAAAATGAAGCTTCTGCCATGGCCATCCCAGTCCCCTGACCTGAACCCTAAAGAGAATGAGTGGAGTGAACTGAAGAGAAGAAGCACCAGCATGGATCTGGAATCTGAAGGATCTGGAGAGATTCTGCATGAAGGAATGATCTCTGATCTCTTGTCGGGTGTACTCCAAACTCATCAGGCGTAGAAGAAGACTCAGAGCTGTTCTCTTGGCAAAGGTTGCAAAAAGTATTGAATAAAAGGGTGCTAATAATTGTGGGCAACGTGTTTTGGAGAAAAACATTTATTTCATAATGTTATTTCCCCCCCACTTTCTATTCTTTTCCTTCAATGAAAGGTTAGATTTTTGCAAATTTTATGAATTAAAGATCAAAAGGATAAACAATGCAGATTTATTTTTAGAGTCATCTTTGATCATATTTATGAAGGGGTTTAATAATTCTGGCCACAACTGTACACATCTCTCTCTCTCTCTCTCTCGTGCATCAGACACAACACAACAGACACACAGCGACATCTACTGGAAATTCCATGAACTTTTAATCTGAAGTGATCGATTTGACACATTTCTCCAAACTCGGATCTTAACAGTGATCTGAACACTTTCTTATTGTCCTAAACAGAACAAAAGTTTTCATTCATTTCACACAAATTGTAAATCATGTGAACCACTTTCTCAAAACACTCAAATTCTCAGATGTCTTCATAATAGTTCATACATCCAACCAAACGTTTAATATATCAGGAAAAAAAACAATCACAGCTATTTTTATTGGCTTTACACAAATCACAAACATTTATGTACCATTTGTCCAAACATAACAAAATTCTGGAATTTGTCAATTATTATCAAATCCATGGTGTATTTTAATTTAGCCCCAAACTGATATCTGCTTGATTAATAATACGCACATCACAGGAAATGCAGTTTTCACAAATGTTTACGCATTTATCCCAATTGCTTTATGTAATATAAAAGGGAAAGAATACATAGAGCAAGAAAATATGCAAGAGAAGAGGAAAATAAAGAGGTGTAAGTGTGGTGGTGTGGGTAGAGGAAGGGGTGTAATGACAAGGAAAGGAAGAGTGGAACAGAGACGGAGATCATATTTGAGGAGAGAGGAGGAGAAGAGCTGAGTATAGTGGAGGACACGGGTGTAGTGGAAAGAGCAAGAGGAGAAACTGTGAGAAGACACGGACATAGTGAAAGTGGACAGCAGGGTGGATGGAGAGGTGGATTTCAAATGAAATCAGAATTACTCTAATTTAGTGCTTCTGAATCCTGGACCTGAGGGTCTAGTATGAGGAGTATCTATCTGAGGGCATGAGGGTTTCTGGATTCAGTCACCATAAAATGTTTTGTGTAAAGGGTTGCAGTGGAATAATGGTTTCACAAAATACCATGGTATGAAAATTTGTGATTATCATGCATATCCATTTGCTTATGTACAGTACAGAAAAAAAGCAACTGGATGGAGAATCTATCCTGCACTTGCACATCTCCCTTGTTTCATCACTTTAGAGACTGAATGATGCCCTCTGTCGGCAGGGAATACGGCCACTCGAACACTTGGCTTCAGCACCTGCTGGCAGTTTGAGCAATCCAGTGTTCATCATGACCAGTTCACATGTTAACCTGAGAAATGTTCAAGAATAAATGTTATTTACTGAATTTCATGGCTCAAATTTAATTTTTGTCTGAAAACAGTTCTTAAAAAATGAGTCTGTAAATTGTCTATGTATGTACTGTACACATGTGCATTTGAAAGAAAAGAGATGTTTTAGGAAATCATTGAAATATATATTTCAACTTTCACATAATATATGAGGAGGTGTTTTTGGCATTCATTTGAATGACAGTAATGAGTAAAAATTAATGTTAATTCTGAATTGCACACTTACACATGTGATGTTTGACTCATGAGTTATATGATGCAAATGCAACTTTTTTTTTTTTTTTTTTTTTTAATCAAAATACAAGAAATTTGAGTCACAACAAAACTAAGAAACTAACAAACCCAGCCTAGCTGTGTGCAAAATTTGAGGTTGATGTCACAAAAATTAGATCCCTGTGAAAATTTGTTTGGGTAGTACCAGTTTTTCTTAGAATCACATATGGAGTTTTTAAGTTACCTGGTAGCTTTTACCTGGTTTTTGCCGGCATGGTTTGGGTTCACTTGTCCACTTAGAAGGAAGGATCACTGCACATATAGATGGGTAATAAAGTCACTTTCACATCCAACAAACAGAATATTTGTTACAAACACGATTTTGATCAGAAAAAAGGGATTTCTTTTAAGCTGTTCACACAGGAGTGAAAATAACAGTGACATACTATACATAACAGACTTAACATTCTCTAAACTGTAAGTGCAATTTTCACAGCTGTTTGCTGAACTCTTTTGCAAGGTAGTTGCTCACCCAAAACATTTAATTCATGCTTAATTCAAAACTGAGGTTTTGTGTCAGTAAATTGGCCGATGCCACCAAAATAAAAAGTGTTTTTGTCATGTTGCGAGCCACACTGGTCAAAATGTTTATTTTTTTCATCATGGGAGTCGACTCTATAAATGTTTGTTATATACAAATTTCATTTTTGTTCTACTTTTTGGCGATGTATGCTTACTATAGTATACAATGTCTATAGCTGAATGTCTCACACTGAGATTTCAGCAGTAGGTAAAACGTAAAGGGAAAAGTCAATGCGTTAGTACATAAGAATATGCACATTTGTATTTATACAGTACATTTATTTTTGTAGCAGTGTGTTACATATAGACACAAAATTCACATTTACATGTCCATTTTTACAGTCTTACATATCTCTATAGTGAACAGAAAATTGCCACAAAATGACATCCATGCAAGAAAAACAAAAAACCAACAATGTGTGTCATGTTTTCTCTAACACCACACATTCTTACACATCTTCTTATTTCTGTTCTACAAGCATGGTTGATTGGTAAGATTGTGAATCACACTGAATTACAATGGCAGGTCATTTGCCAGTTTAGCAGACATAAAACAATGAGCTTATAAACGCTAATTATGGGAGCATTAATGACTTCTTTTGTAAAGTTTCTTTACATGAAACTCTACTACTGTTTATAATTCAATGCAGTTTATGTTACATGGTCCATGTTTACATTACTGTACAAAATTATCATTCCTAAGTTTCCCCTTTTGAATAGATGGTATTGAAACTGAAAGACCTGTGTAGGTGTTCAGATACATCTATGTTTTGATAGTATTTAATTTTATGAAATAGAATACATTTCAATATGGTATTACCGTAGAAATGTAGCAAAATTCTGTCTCATTCAAAGTTGTATTGTTAAGTTCTGATCTTAAGTTTAACAGTTTTGAAAAGAGAACGAAAACGTGCAAATTGGCCTGTATGGTATATATAGAGTTTTGTTGGTGTTTGTGTCTAAGTGAGAAAACAATTAATGTAAATTGAATGTATTTTGTGCCAAAGGGATGATAAATGATCTACAGTTTAGCCCACATATATTTCTGTTGGGATCACTGTGTGAAGAGTTTTGAAAATGTGACCCATGTATTGACAAATGTGTCCTAGTGAAAAAAGAAAAAAAAATCTGCATCATTCAGAAATTCAAATCTGATGTAAACGAGAAACTAATTGTTCAGAGATCTAAACTTTGTTTTGAGAGAGAGAAAAAAATTGAAAAACTGTAAGCCCTGAAACTCTGTTTATATTATTCATCACTTCCACTTCCACTAATCCATTACAAATAATTGTAATCAAAAAGACATAACATTTGGTCAATAATTGAGATTTGAGATTTTAAGGAATTGATGTTTGTCTTGGTGCAACACCAGATGTACAACAGCCATTAGAAGATTTTAAACAGATAAAGCAGAATCGCCTTTTACAATTACAGCATACCATATTTTTACACCCTCCAGTGTGTTCAATCAACATGCCACAATCCGGACAGGCACGAATTGATGGACACTGAATGTTTTTGTCTCCAGAAAGTGGCAGACTAATCATTTTACAGTCTCTTAGCATATTCAAGTCACTGTTGGAACAACCCAGGTTATCACATTTATCAGTGCGAGGTCGAGGCCCTTTCCAGTTTCTCCCACACTGCCAGCAGAACTCAGACGTTTTCCCCATCTTTACTGGGCAGAATGGACACTGAACGCAGAGGTTAGAGGAGTGTTTTCTTTCAATGAATGAACCACAACCAGGACACTAAACAAGCAAGAACATTGAGGAGAAAGAGAGCGTAAAAAGGAGGTACAAAAAAATTAAATAGCTTGGGAAAAGAGTGAATATAAATTTATATACCCCTTTGATTTCAATCATCTTCTTTGCAGCATTTTCCCGAAGTGTGTCTTTAAAATAAAGTTGTTGCTGATGTGTAAGTAATGTTTTCACTTCACCATATGGCCACACTTTTGTGCATATTGGACATTTCAGTTCCACTTGTCCCTATGAAAAATGGAAGATTGTTGAAATGTAACATTTGTAAACTGTAATGTCATATCTAACAGATTAGATAGATAGATAGATAGACCTAATAAACTTAAAAATTAGATCAAAATGAGTTTACTCACATTCTTCAGCTGAGCTGTGCAGCATTCCACTAAAGTCTTGGCAGACGTGACGTGACCGCATGATAATTTAGCCCTTGAAATGCTCAGGTCATTGTCAGTTTTATCTGAAATTGTTTTTAGAAATGCAATTCATAGTTCAGATGATCAGCAGTAAAGATTGTCTTTATTTTGCAAATATTATTATGTCTTTATTTTGCTAATACTATTATTTTTAGCACCCTTTTGTCATGTATAGGCTACCTTCAAGTGGCTATTTCAAGGAATTGTTTCAG
The DNA here is from genome assembly GCF_018812025.1 of Megalobrama amblycephala. Taxonomy (NCBI): domain Eukaryota; kingdom Metazoa; phylum Chordata; class Actinopteri; order Cypriniformes; family Xenocyprididae; genus Megalobrama; species Megalobrama amblycephala. Next base: position 30,699,299 of record NC_063044.1, on the reverse strand, counting down.
CAAAAAATTGAATTAAATATAATCCAACTCATAATCAACATGCAGAGTATAAAATATACGTTTTGCTGGTAAGAAGTTTTATTGTGCAAAACTCACCGATATCATTGGGTTTGTAGACATAATCAACACGAAAGGCCATTCTGATTCTGTTCAGTCGGGAATCTTGGGATTGCAGCTGATGAAAGACGAAGTTACTCACGCTTAATATGTCAGTGAATAAACACATGATGACACAGCTGCACTTTCACTTTGTGCAAATGGGGCGTGGATGTTCTTTCTTTTCTTTTCTTTCTTATTTTTCCCCTCAAGTGCTGAAATAAAAAACTGCAGTAAAAAATGTTAATTGCTGGCTTGAACACTACTGATAAATCATGCGATAGATATGGTCAGTAAATATCAGAATCACCTTATTGCTGGCATTATTACCAGCTTTATTGCCTTTATAAAACATCAACATTGTTTGATGGTTCTACACAAGAACTCGGTATTCCCCCAGCATTCCCAAATCTCCCTAAAAAACCCAGCCCCATTGATATAAAGTTTTCCATGTGACTCTTTATTTTCACTTTCGATGAAAAAAACATTTGAGTATGTACAAATAAATAATTACTAGAACCACACGGAAGTTGCTTGCAAAGAACTCAACAAACTTTGACATAATACTATCTTGGACGGACTAGAAATGAAAATAAGGGTGCCAATATTAGATTTCTTAAAAGGTTTTAAATAGAACCCAACATGCTTCATTTAACCATTTTACTTTGCCTTCATATCCCACATGGAAAAAACCTATATAAACATATATGTTTCAATATAGGTTTTGATATAGGTTTTACATATATGTGACATATATAAAATTGGCCGTTTTCCTATATTATATGTACATATATGTACACATATATGTACACATATATATATATATATATATACACATATATGTACATATATATACACATAATATAGGAAAACGGCCAATTTTATATATGTCACATATATGTAAAACCTATATCAAAACCTATATTGAAACATATATGTTTATATAGGTTTTTTCCATGTGGGACCAATTTCACGTGTTCGTGTAGCGGTGTGTTTTCTGCGTTGTGTCGTAATCAAAGACAGACTGCGAAAAATCTTGCCATCAGGTCCTCACTTTATTCTGTATAACACAAATGGCAATATATGAGGACTTGTGCAGCATACAAACAGCATGCGGCAGCAACGCACAACGCTGAGAAAGAAAGATATTAAAAGTAACTTAAGTAAAGAAAAATAATCAACGAAACATCTGAATGTACATCACAGAGGGGTTTTGGATTACAATCATACAAATATATCATGTGAATTCAGCTGTTACATAAAACATGGCCTTAATTGAATCACCGCAAAAACTTTGTGCGACCTACCGCTGTGATGTCTCATGCAGACTGGGAAGCAGCAAAGTGCGTCAACACCCCAAGTCAGCATGGCGGCAGGAAACCCCAAATATGGTCATGGCAAGTGGAATCACAAAATAATTGTCTAAATACATAACTGCTACATTCGCACATACATAAGTTCTTGCATAATTTTTTTCGTTAATTCTTAGTTTTTGCCTTGATAATAGAAAATATGAGCCAGGCATCATGTATGACAGTCAAAAATGAGATATGAGCTACAAAATGACCAGATCCTGCCATTAGCTATATAGAAGACATATCTTGTATGTATAGGATATGAAGAAGCAATACAGGAGACCTATATTTCCTGTATATGCACATATATGCACCTCAATTTTGCCTATATGTGGCATATATACGCATATATGCAGCATATATATTATCATATATGTGCATATATGCAGCATATATGTACATATACACTGCATATAGGTTTCATATATGCGCATATATCCACATATAGGTTCTTTCCATGTGGGATATTAAATGTTTTAACTCACCAAAATAAAAGCTGCCACATGATATCAGTTTTGAAACAAATGTTTATCTTTTAAGCGTTTATCCTTCAAATAATGAGGCAAACTGAGAATAATTTTGTTGCAATCTTTAATCTTTTCACTGAGGGGTCTGGACACCAGACGAAAGATAAATGTGTGCACTGCAAAAACTGCTCTTACTCAGTATTTCTGTCTTGTTTTCCAGTACAAATATCAAAACATTCTTAAATCAAGATACATTTACTGGACAAACACAATGACTGAAGAAATTAAGTCTTGTGTTCTGAAGAAAAATGTATGAAAATGAAGAACAAATATCTGCCTCTGAGGTCAGACATTATATTTCCATGAAGAGGCCCTATTTTACCGATCTAAGCTCTTGGTCTAAAGCGCACGATGCACTTAGGGTGTGTCCGAATCCACTTTTGCTAGTTTAAAGATGGGGAAAACGGTCGGTGCGCCGGCGCATGGTCTAAAAGTGTTTTCCCTAGTCTCTTAATGAGTCATGGGTGTGTTTTGGCGTTGGATGTGAAAATGATGTGTGTCGCACCTGGCGCCACATTGCATCAGGTGTATGATAGGACCCAGTAGGTGAATGTGTGTAATGTGTGTATTGTGTTTGACCTCAGTGTGTTTCCCTACTGTCCACCACAGTGACCCTCAGTACGTGTGTGTGTGTGTGGTGTTAAATACTGTGGTATCAAATGTCCAGAGTCCAGAAACAAAGGTCATAACAATAAAACAATTAGAGTTAGGCATTGACGGGTCATCATGTGGCCATAATGATGTCGCAAAGCAATTATACACATGTTAGGTATAAAATTAGTGCAAAGGTAATAATATGATCATTTTTTGATACCACACTCAGGGCGTACTTCCAGGCCAGTGCACGCTTATTTCATTATCATGTGACTTTCTGTATTGAATAAAATAGGAAGAAAATTGCTCTTGCACAGCACAATTCAGTCCATCATTGTAACGTTACTTTGTGGCTTATTTGGAGTCATTTAAGGCGCAGTGACACACAACCTTCTCACATGCCTAATAGATTTATCTCTTATGCAGCGTAGCGATTTTCACTTGCACGTATCAGAAGATTTTTTACAAAGGCAGCTGACTTTGCAGTTTTACTTCACGGTCAGCAATCGTGTGTCCCTCTGAAGCATGCCTGGCTCAGCCTCTTTGGATGCTCTTTTTATACCCAATCATGTTACTGACCTGTTGTCAATTAACCTGAGTAGTTGTGAGATGTTGCACCAGGAGTTTGTTTTTAGCTTTACACAACTTCCAGTCTTTAATTGCCCCATCCCAACTTTATTTTTAAATGTGTTGTTGGCATCAAATTGTACCATTTTCAGTTAAATAAATTTAAGAATAAATTTAATAAATTTAACTTTTAATTGGACACCTGATACCTGATGCAGTTGCACGTGTAATGTCTGAATAAATATTATACTTACATGTTCCTTAAATAATATGTCAAGTTTAATACCAACCCGATTCCAAAAAAGTTGGGACACTGTACAAATTGTGAATAAAAACAGAATGCAATGATGTGGAAGTTTCAAATTTCAATATTTTATTCAGAATACAACATAGATGACATATCAAATGTTTAAACTGAGAAAATGTATCATTTTAAGGGAAAAATAAGTTGATTTTAAATTTCATGGCATCGACACATCTCAAAAAAGTTGGGACAAGGCCATGTTTACCACTGTGTGGCATCCCCTCTTCTTTTTATAACAGTCCGCAAACGTCTGGGGACTGAGGAGACAAGTTGCTCAAGTTTAGGAATAGGAATGTTGTCCCATTCTTGTCTAATACAGGCTTCTAGTTGCTCAACTGTCTTAGGTCTTCTTTGTCGCGTCTTCCTCTTTATGATGCGCCAAATGTTTTCTATGGGTGAAAGATCTGGACTGCAGGCTGGCCATTTCAGTACCCGGATCCTTCTGATGTTGTAATTGATGCAGTATGTGGTCTGGTATTGTCATGTTGGAAAATGTAAGGTCTTCCCTGAAAGAGACGACGTCTGGATGGGAGCATATGTTGTTCTAGAACTTGGATATACCTTTCAGCATTGATGGTCCCTTTCCAGATGTGTAAGCTGCCCATGCCACACGCACTCATGCAACCCCATACCATCAGAGATGCAGGCTTCTGAACTGAGCGCTGATAACAACTTGGGTTGTCCTTGTCCTCTTTAGTCCGGATGACATGTTGTGATTTCCATTACAGTAGCATTCCTGTATGTGATGCAGTGCCGTCTAAGGGCCCGAAGATCACGGGCATCCAGTATGGTTTTCCGGCCTTGACCCTTACGCACAGAGATTGTTCCAGATTCTCTGAATCTTTGGATGATATTATGCACTGTAGATGATGATAACTTCAAACTCTTTGCAATTTTTTTCTGAGAAACTCCTTTCTGATATTGCTCCACTAGTTTTCACCGCAGCATTGGGGGAATTGGTGATCCTCTGCCCATCTTGACTTCTGAGAGACACTGCCACTCTGAGAGGCTCTTTTTATACCCAATCATGTTGCCAATTGACCTAATAAGTTGCAAATTGGTCCTCCAGCTGTTCCTTATATGTACATTTAACTTTTCCGGCCTCTTATTGCTACCTGTCCCAACTTTTTTGGAATGTGTAGCTCTCATGAAATCCAAAATGAGCCAATATTTGGCATGACATTTCAAAATGTCTCACTTTCAACATTTGATATGTTATCTATATTCTATTGTGAATAAAATATAAGTTTATGAGATTTGTAAATTATTGCATTCCTTTTTTATTCACAATTTGTACAGTGTCCCAACTTTTTTGGAATCGGGTTTGTAGAACTTACCTATCACTCCTTTTCAGAGTGTCCCAATACTTTTGACATGTTCAACCATGTTTATGGGAGAATCCATGGCATACGTTTCCTTACAGATGGAATAATGTGAAAGGATTCATGTGTCATGAGTGGGTGCTCCTTTCCTGGATTTTTACACATGGTTTTGTGCTCTTCCTGGTATACCTGAAAATATGTTTATTGACAATAATATGTATTTACCTTTTGCTGACCATGTTTTAAATTCAACGTTTATATGATTTCATGGACAAAAGGGACTTTATGTATCACAAAATAAATTTTGTTCAAGAAAAATTTTTGTACATTCCATTTTGTATTCATATTAATGCACTAAATCATTATATTCACAAAATATTTAATGCACAAAACGCATTTCACGAGTTGACCCTTGCATATAACCGGATATAGAAAAGTATGCTTATTTGGTGAGACGTCCGAGGGAGCTTGGCCTGAATCCAGAGACTCCCTCCATACCTGGTTGGGATAGGGAATATTTAAAAGTGAGGAGTTTGGGTGGTGGAAGGATGCTGTAAAACTGTTGTAGGGTAGAGGTGGGTTAGCACTATATATAGGTGCCCTTTTAAAGAGATAAACTCAGAATTAAAAAAAAAAAAAAGTCAGAATTGCAAGTTTATTGGAATTTTGACCTTTTTATCGAGATAAAATAATTTTTTTTTAAATATATTTTTATTTAAGAGCATGAAAATACAACAAGTAGGTGCAACAAGGTTTGTTGATATGGGAAGGAGGAGGTTGGAAAAGGCAAACATTTCACGTAACTTTAATAACTTTAAAATAAAAAAAAAACAAAAAAACAAAACGAAAGTGAAGCAGACGACTGCCACTTAAAGGCACAAAATGTAATATTTTTGGATTAAAATATCCAAAAACCACTAGAACAATGTTAGATATTTTGTTGACTTGTGTACTTTTTGCAAATCCAGAGAAATCAGCTATTTTAAGCAGTGTAATGGTCCGTATCATTGCGTCGACTGTCAGTGACATCATATTAACGATACCCTCAATTTTTACCCTTTTTAGTTTTTAGTAGAAACACAAAAGACGCTTTAATATATTATGTGTTTCTTTTTTTTTTTAGTTTTTCTTTTTTTTTTTTTTTTGGACAGGTGAGCAACTGTTTGGATTCATTTATAGACAGGAAAATAATCATTGTTATATAGTCTTATTGTTCAATCTCTTGTTTTCTTGAGTAACATGTTTGTACCTCAGAGACACTATTTTATCATGTGGTTAACAAAGCAAAATCAGAAAGAGCTTTATTTGTACTAACAGTAATACTGCATTTTCTCCACCGCACGATATATTTTAAAATTAATTGCATGGCATTGAGCAACACAAGTTATCCAGCTTTTATTAATATGATATTCTAATATCGATATAGCTTACTGCAGTGTGCAACAAGTGTCAAATAGTATGATAGTTTTGACCAAGTAAAACAGCACTGTCTTACTCCACAATTTTAATGTGTCAAACAAAGTCATATTTATAAGTAATAATTCAGCAATTGCAGCTGTTTCATTAAAATGAAATAAAATATTTTGAATTTAAATGATCAAATGTAATTGTAACAATGTTCAAGTTCAGGGGAAGAAGGAGTGGAGAACCAGAAAATGTTAAATGTTAAACGTCAGCACGTGACAGCTGCATATAAGCATAATAAAAGCTCTGGAGTTTCTCCATGGGACTCAAGACCGCGAGTGCTAATGAGAAACATCTGTGCGACACCGGCCTCAAGTCCCATGGAGAAACTCCAGAGCTTTTATTATGCCTCGTTCCCTTCCCATGGCTCTCTGCCCCGCCCTGCTTTCCACAGTAGGCTATACTAGAAGAAAAGCCTTGTGTGTTTGTCATTAAGTGAAAAAGGGAGAAATTGTCCAATGCATACATTTTAATGTACCCAAAATCACATCAATGTACATCACAGAATAATGACGTCTCAATTTGAAAGTGGAGGTTTTAAAGGGGATTTAAATGCAGGTTTCTTGTATATCCTTTCAGTTTAGTGTTCTCCTCGCCCTTGTTAGTGTCCTTGGTTACCTGTTTATTTCCCTTGTTAATTCTGTGTATATATAGATATACTCCCTGTTCTGTTTCAGTCCCTTGTCAGTTCACGGCTTTGGTTTGTCTGTTATTCTCTGAGATTATTCTCCTGTGATTATTATTGAAAGTATTTCCCTTGAATTACTTGCATCATGCAGCCCCCTTTCAACATTCATATACTGTACCTGACAGGTGTGAAGATTAAACATGTGACCCGTGCAAACAATAAACAGAACAAGACTGTTTCTTTTCACAGAGCAGAATGTCATCCGTATAATTTGTCTTCCTCTCTATTGTCGCCCGACCTGTGCATTTACTTCATCTGCCCTGCTGATTCAGTCTAAACCAGCTGCTCTTTAATAATTCACAGTATTTTTGACTGGTGCTATTGCCTGTTTTTGAATGTGGAAGCAATAAAATGTGCAATGATTCATTTGATTTTGTCACATGGATTGGATGTCCTGATCTGAACTGGCACCTTTACTTTAGGTGACTTTACACCTGTGTTTTAGTCCAGCCTTTTTACAACATCAAAACTAAAAGCAAAAGTAAAGGCTGTTTATGAAGCCAGTATGTTTTCATTTCTCATCACTTGAGGTAGAAAATTCAAACCCAACAGAACGAGAATGGCGATGCTCCAGGTCTATATGAGGATTAACAAAGATACAATTAAAACAGTAAGTCTGTCAACATCAGATGAAGACATTGGGAAACCCACCGTCAAAGATCTGAAGAAAAAAGCCCTAAGTCTCTTTCCTGGAGTGAATGGTAAGTTAAAAATTTCATTCACACTGTTCAAAATAAATGACTTCTTAATATTGTTTGACTTTGTCTTTCCTGTCAGGTTCTGAGCATCTGAGATTGATTTTCAATGGAAAAGATCTTGAAGATGATAAAAAACTTGAATATTACGGCATTAAAGAACTCTCTGTCATTCAGGCCATAATGAAAATGCGTGGTGGAAAAGGTATGATTTTCAATGAAAATTTCATTTTCAATTTATTTTATAACATAATATAAACTCATTTTCTGATATAAAAGGTAATTTTGTTTCATTTTCAAATAAACACTTTTCAATAAGATTCTATTTGTTAACATTAGTTAATGCCTAATGCTACATGAACTAACAATGAACATGGATAGGTCGATATAACCAAAGCCAAAGTTAGTAAAAAAGTGTAATACTTTGGTACACAGAGGCCATTTTAATGGATGCCAATGGAGGAGCAGCTTCACTACATTGAACAAACTGCTTTTGTGGGAAAACGGCTTATCATTAAACAAACCGACAACTGATCTAACTCCAATTTTAAGGATTTCAAAGCCAAACAGTGACGAGTCCCAGATTGGGCCTATTATTCAGGATTTTATTCTGTATATATAATATAATGTGTGTGTGTGTGTGTGTGTGTGTGTGTGTGTGTTTGTTTTTCTTCATAGACACAGTTCCACTTGATGAAGAGTTTCCCAGGATTCATTCTATGGCATGATTATATTTCAGCATGATGTTTTGGACTGAATTAATTTGAAATAAGGAAGTTCAACATCAGATACTGCAGTATAATGGGGAAATATTTGTACATATCTTACAGAAAATAATAGAACTACATATTATATGACAAATGTGTTAAGGAAATGTGTAAATGATAAAACAATTAAAGAATAAAAAAGAATAAACTGTAATAATAGTGTAAACCAGAAAAAAAAAAAAAAAAAAAAGTTCTCCCAAAAACTATTAAAATGTTTGTAGGAAAATAATTTTGTTGATCTCAAGTATTTGCTTCAGAAAAATCATTGGAATTAAACCTACATTAAAACAATGTAAAAAATGATATGCTGTAAAAAACAAATACACTCTAAAAAATGTTTGGTTAAAAACAACCCAAGTTGGGTTGAAAATGGACAAACCCAGCAATTGGGTTGTTTTAACCCAGCGGTAGGGTTAAATGTTTGCCCAACCTGCTGGGTAGTTTTATTTAACCCAACTACTGATTAAAAATGACTATATGTCTGGCTTAAAATGAATCCAAAATATGTGAGAAATTAAAAATCAGACACATAATTACTAGAGGCAACAATAATAATCAAAAGGTGAACATTTATTAATAAGCAATTTAATAAATGTTTATTGTTTATTATTCATTATCTTATTAATAAATGCTCATTTATTAAACATATTAATAAATGTTCATTTCCAGCATATTTTGGGTTCATTTTAAGCGAGCAATACAGCAATTTTTATACAACAGTTGAGTTAAATAAAACTACCCAGCACGTTGGGCAAACATTTAACCCAACCACTGGGTTAAAACAACCCAATTTCTGGGTTTGTCCATTTTCAACCCAACTTGGGTTGTTTTTAACCCAGCATTTTTTAGAGTGTACATTTGTATGTATGTATACTTAATTGATGTAGACTTTATTAAAATTTTCTTACCAATAAAACCATCTGTTATCTTCCTCACAATAAGTATGTGTTTTTATATGTAACAGAATAAACTGATATTTTCAAAACTTGTTAAAGGTGCCCTAGAACCCTTTTTCAAAAGATGTAATATAAGTCTAAGGTGTCCCCTGAATGTGTCTGTGAGGTTTCAGCTCAAAATACCCCATAGATTTTTAGGTTTTAGGATAGGATTTTTAGAAGATAGGCTCTTGTCTCCGTGAATACAGTAAGAAACGATGGTAACTTTAACCACATTTAACAGTACATTAGCAACATGCTAACGAAACATTTAGAAAGACGATTTACAAACATCACTAAAAATATCATGTTATCATGGATCATGTCAGTTATTATCGCTCCATCTGCCATTTTTTGCTATTGTTCTTGCTTGCTTATCTAGTCTGATGATTCAGCTGTGCACAGATCCAGACGTTAATACTGGCTGCCCTTGTCTAATGCCTTGAACATGAGCTGGCATATGCAAATATTGGGGGTGTACATATTAATGATCCCGACTGTTACGTAACAGTCTGTGTTATGTTGAGATTCGCCTGTTCTTCGGAGGTCTTTTAAACAAATGAGATTTACATAAGAAGGAGGAAACAATGGAGTTTGAGACTCACTGTATGTCATTTCCATGTACTGAACTCTTGTTATTCAACTATGCCAAGATAAATTCAATTTTTAATTCGATGGCACCTTTAAACTTTTACAATTAAATATTTATAAAGGATGATTTTTTTTATTTTTGTGCTGCTGTTCTTGCCTTCACTGTTGGTCGTATGATTCATCTTTTTACTTTTTCATAATGTTTACTGATTGTCACCATGATTGCAGCACCGAGGACATAATGTTTTGTACTTTATTGTGTATAAAATATGCAATGATAAATGAACAGGGCAAATTAGATTGACAAGACAAATAATAATTGAAAATGATTTTAATTGATTGATTGATCATAATTAATTTAAGAAGCAGCCATTTGAGGTGGACAACTGAGATTAAGTAAGTTGTAGTACTCATAGTTACAGTACATTTGGATATAAACTTTAGTCATCTTACTGTATGGCAATGTGTAGAAGGTTAATTACTTTCTTTTGATTGGATTAAATAATTGTTATTACAGAATTTTCTGAATGTGAAATTGCCCTGTTCTCTAGAAAGATAACCATTTCTCAATTATGGAGTAATTACTATAGTTTGTTTGTTTGCTTTTATTCTATCAGTATAATCATTTGGTTTTATTGTTGGATATGTCTTATTACTTCTTACTTTTTATTATAAATGTTTGACTTTCTAACTGTATCCACTGTATTTATTACTGTATCCAATAAAACACTCATCACTGAATTCACTGCATTTGTATAAATGATGCTTTTTTTTGTGTCGATGTGATATTTTTCCTTGAATCAGACTGTCATTTACTTTGATTTATGTTGTTTCATAAAATTTTTGTCATTAAGAACGGTGTGCAACGGGTTTGAGATACGTTTTCTCTTGATTGGTGGGTGTGTCAGATATGTCAGCCCAATCAGCAGCAAGATGTATATAAACCACGCGGTATTAAAGAGACAGCTCGCACAATGGGTATTAATGTAACAAAAATACTATACTTATATATTTTGCTATTGTATTATGAAGTGACACTTTAATAAACTTTTCTATACTCCTCTGATTATATAATGGTAAATATTACAATATCATAGCACAACAACAGTGATCAGCAATAATGATAAGCCTAATACTCACAATAAAAATAATATAGATCAACACAGTCTCAGAGGTAAGAAGTGGATTATCCTTCACCTGAAATGTTTGTCTTTTCATGCTGAAATGCGAGGCAAGTGTTGTATCACAATAATTAGAAGTTTCCACAAATCCTTTCACTGGATTGGGATGTTCTCTTTTATTCAGGATGGCAAGGGCAGTGACTGTAATATTGAACGTATTTTGCAGTATTAAACACGTATTTATACCGATTTAATCAGGCTCTGACAATTCTTCAAAAGGAACACAAAGAATGGCCTTCTCAGCTGCCGTAGTTGCAACTCTTGCGTCATCAGAACGGGGTGTTCAACGCACCAGCGTTTCCGTTTAAAAAAACGTTTTGCAACGTTTTGTTGGGGCTGAACGCAGCCCTGGCTTTTAACGTGATAGACGTGGGTTCAAATCCGCCTTTTGCCAAGTTTGCTTTTTTTTTTCTTTTTCTTTTTTTAAATTAAAACAGTGTTGTAAAAGTGGAAATAAACTGCCGAACGAGTGATTAATAATATTAAAAGTGTTTATTAGGTAGGGTTAGGGGAAGGTGTAGGGAGGGTTTTATTCTCCCAATAAGGCAGCATCCATTTAATACTATTAATAAATATAATCATTAACACTCTATTATTGCATCCTGTTAATGTACAAAAATACCGAGGTGCAAATAGTGTCAGCCAATATAAAGTATAGATACATCTTTACTCTTATTGCAAAGAACTGTTACTTTTATATGGTGTAAATAGAATATATGGCTATTTTCACCAAGTGTAAATAACATATTGCTAAGAAAATGCTGCTATTTTCAGTGTAAACAGAATATATAGCTATTAGCACTTAGTCCAAATAGTCGCTGGCTTTTTTTAATGAAACTTACCCACATTCAAGTGTTAATAAAAAAGGATGCATGAAGCTAGAGTAAAATGTTTTTAAAATGGAAAAGAAAGAGTTAAAGTACAGTTAAATGTATAGGCTATTTCAAGTCTAAAAAATAATACCTAAATATTCTTAAAGTACTAAAATAATATAAAAGGTAACTTATAAGTATGGCTCTTTCCCAAGTGGCACCCTAAACACAAATGGGACAGTCTACGGTCTCATGGATTCTCTCACACACGTGACAGCCATTGTAAGTTCACAAGATCGTAATTGCATATGAAGTGTGCCATTTGGGACAGAGTCATACACAGAGACTAATGACGACTAACAAGAAACACCTGTGAATAATTAAACCATGAACCAATGAGAAAACAGGACACATGACTAGACCAACCAATAAGAACATGACACATTCACACGGGGAGCACATGACATGATCACATGAGAACAAGTGAATCACATGACAAACCAGGAAACAAGACCAAGACAATTTTCAAAATAAAAGACATGAACATGAATCAATGACACTGTTTTAGTTCTGTTTATTTTTGTATCAAGTTGATTCAGTTCAATTCACATTTATTTGTATAGCGCTTTTCACAATACATATCGTTTCAAAGCAGCAGTCAACATTATAGTGATCTGTTATCAGAGTTGACTGTGCCCAAATTATGTCATTTCAGAAATGTATAATCATGCAGTTAGCTAACAATGTAATAATTTAGGCAATTTAATTTACAGTCACTGTTATTAAAAGAATTTAAGGTAGAAACAATGAGCTCATCGAATTTGGAGCTTATGAAGACTTCACAGGTATCTGAAGTCTTCATAAGAGGCTGGATCCAACTGGAGCTGATGTCCTCTCTAGTCACCTCGGGATGGGCATCCAGAGTTCCAGAGTTTAGGAGCCAAATGTTGTGTAAGCAATCTTTTATCAAATAAACTGCATGGGTTCTCAACTCGACTTACCATCAGTGGATCTTCATTATAGCATGTCCTGTTCATTTCAGAAAATGTTTAGTAGAAAATATATGTAAAACAAAAATGTTAATTTTTTATTACAGCGTAGTTGTGAGAATTCTTTCTTGTGATTATTTATAAAACTGTTTTATTCAATAATTAATTCATTTATTAATCGTTATTTTCAATTATTTCAGCCATTAAACATTTTGAACTTGATCACAAAGGAAGTTGGGTTGAAATTATGGTTCCTCCGATAATTGAGCTTTTATGCCATTTCAGAGCAAATACATATTTATACATCAATTATAAAAATATTGAGATTTTTTTTCATAGCCATTTTGCCCAGCCCTAGTTAAAACAGATTAAACGAACTGTGTTTGCTAATATATATTCATGATTACATTGCATTATTTTTAAAGTTGCGCTATTTCTCAAATAAAGAAATAAATTGTAAATCATTTAAGATCACTCTCGGAATATGTATGCATTGCACAATATGCTAGATTATTTGTACATAAACGTAATTTCTGCATAATTTACAGCACATCTGCTCACAATCTTGGAACTTCTACTTGCTTCGGAGCGACTCCAGCTGAGCATAACACATAATGAGTGGATGTTTTTAGGCACTCTTGAGCAGGTTTAAGACAGACAAAGCAAAACGCTTTTTTACATTTCTGGCATGTCATAATTTTACATCCAATTTGAAGGTGTTCAATCAGCACACCACAAAATGGGCAGGCACGAATCGCTGGACACTGGACATTTTGCACAGATTTTAAAGTGACCATTGAACAGTCTTTAAGTAGTTCCCGGTCCTTGATGTTGCAACCCACATTTTCACACTGATCGTCACGAGGTCGAGGCCCTTTCCACTCTCTCTGACACTTCCAGCAGAATTCATAGGTTTTCCCGGTCCTCTCTGTGCAGAGTAAGCATTCTACGGCGAGATTGGTAGTGTGCAACCTCTGAATGAAAGTGCCACAGCCAGGACACTACAGAAAGATCAGATACACTGATGAAGAAACGATGAGAGAATATATATACTGTAAAGCATTTTTAATTAATAATATAGATTCAGAAATGTACATACATCCTTTATGCTGTCAACTGATTTCATAGTAGCATTTGTTCCAAGCTTATCCTCAAAACCTATTCGCTCATCATTTGTTAGTTTGGCAGATTTTCGGACTTCATCATATGGCCATTGTTTCTCACAGAGTGGACACTTAAATACCATTTCTCCCTGAAATTAAATGACAAAGCTTATCGTTAGTCATCATCAGTGTTGGGAAAGTTACTTTGAAAAGTAATGCATCACAATATTGTGTTACTCCCTTAAAATGTAACTAATTGCATTACTTAGTTACTTTTTAAGAAAAGTAATCTATTGTGTTTGATTTTGCATTTGACTGATTTTGTTCATTTTGAGGAATACTGAATCTTTTTTTGTGAAAGTGAGATGAGTAAATGCCAACGCTATCTTACAACCAATTCGTATATATTTTATGAGGTGGTTAATTCATACAAATTCGTACAATTTGTCTAAACCCCAGTGAAGGGTAGGTTTAGGGACGGGGTTTGGGGTAGATCATTCATTCAAACAAATGGACGCCTCGCAAGGGCTTCCACCTGACCGCCTTTCGTACTCTTCAAAAAGCTTACGCTGTATATCCTACACCTTCCCTATTCAACTTACAGAAAAAAAAAACAATTGAAGTCCACTATATAGAGAAAAATCCTGGAATGTTTTCATCATTTTTATTTGAAAGTGAACTAATCATTTATATACAAGATTGTAGTTGTGGTTGTAGTTACTGTGCTCTAAAAAGTACTAATATAAATACACTTACAGCTGATAGTTGAGCTTTGCAGCAGTCTGTCAGTGAGAGCGGATCTGTGACATGACCGCAAGACATCTCAGCTCTTAAAACATCAGGGTCATCGTCACATTCATCTGAAAGATTTACACATACATTAAAAACAAGAATCATTCAACAACTTGAAATGATGCACAATTCCTCTTAGTCTTTCATTCCCATATTTAATGGTGAACTATTAGCAGGTTGTTTTCATTAGGATGTCGATGAGCTTGTCCTAGATTTAAATGTTTAGTGTAGATTGCGATCAACATGTAGGTCTATACATCGGCTATCAAAACAAAGCACAAATTTTAGGGCGTTTATTGCCTATTTTAGATTATACAATTAGGGTGAATTGCCCTAATGTGGGACATTTTTTGCATTTCAGACTTCTGTGACATATTGCAATTTGTAGCCAAAACATTAAATTCACACACAATACCATTTTAAAAACCCCAGGATGTCTCCTAATCAAATCAAAAGATAAAATGGAGATAACACATTCATAAAAGAAATTATAGACATATTAGTGCTCTTAGTGCAAGTCGTCTAAAACAATCTGGTGTTTCCTAATGTGGGACACTGAAAATTCTATGATAAAAGGCCAAAATCTATGATGATGATAATAAGAATAATGATAATAATAATGATAATGATGATAATAATAATAATCATAATAATAAAAGGTCTATGAAAAGGCCAAAGTCTACGATAAAAGGCCAAAATCAATTGATTCATGCAGAATAGTAAAAATCTTCTTAAGTTAGTAATTATCTTGGTTATGGATGGATTGATTGATAATTGAACATCATCAGAAAAATAATACAATATGATAGTTTTGATGCATTTACTGTAAAGACATTAGGCAACTATTTTCATAGGCTATGTTATGTAATATATAGAAAATAATTAAATGCACAGTCAGAATTCTTCACGGTTCTCTTTAACATATAGCCTAGGCTTATTTGAAGGCAAAATATAAAATCTTGCAACCTGCAAAAAATAAATTAAAAAAAACCTTGAACAAACTTTAGGCTAGATTTAACATTGAGTCAAAATTCATAAAAATGCTGCGAACTGCATAAATGTTTATTTGGCATAATGTTTTCTATTTCACTAAACAACAAACACACACAATCATTCTATTATTGCACAACAACACTAAAACACTGTAAATAACCATTTTTGTCCCACAAACCATGCCCCAATACACATTTTTGACTGACTAAAGTACTGTCCCACATTAGGCAATCATACTGTCCCACTTTTTGAAACCACATTTCCTAAAGTGGGACACTAGGAAATTTGATAAAAATATAAAATATATAGTTTATACATACAATGTTATAGTATTTTTTGATGGACATACATTTCATAAGCACATTAGGCCAAAAGATATCATGATTTTTTTGTTTAAAATTAATTTATACTCCTTAATGTCAAGTTTGTCAAAACTCTATGTCATTGACCTTTGGGTGGCTTTCACACAAGGTCCTTCCTTTTTGATGATTGCTACAGTCTCATATATGACTGGACATTTGAGAGGCTATGTGATTTTGATCACATGGCACCACAGCTTCAGATAACCTATAGTTTCACTGACATTCATGTATTTATGCGGGACCTACAAACACTAAACCTTAGGTGTCCCACATTAGGCAGTGTCCCACTTTAGGGCAATTCACCCTAGCTATAATGTAATGCCATCCAAGCCATTTAAGCTATTAAAGAAAAGTAGTAGCTTATCAATATGAATGAAACCAGAAATTGATTTTGATAATTTACGTTTAGGCTACTTTTAATTTAATAGACCAATAAATCTTGATATAACTTACCGAGATCGCTTGGTTTTTGCACCACTTTGACGTCTTTGTCGGACCAAGTGAGTTTTTTTGAGTTTTCGTTCATTTTCAGCAGCAGTCGATTCTTTGAGGTGTTCAGTGTTTTCAGTGTTTTCAGTGTCAGCTCTCCACCGTTTGATTCACTCTTTAAATGTGAAAGTAGCCTACATGCAACACCGACGCGCGCGCGGATATTCTCCTCCCCTTCATCAGGCATTATAGCCTACAGATTTCATTCAAATATTGCAGTTTAAATAAAACACGAATAACACGTGCTTCAATAGCCTTATTATAATTTTTAATATAGGGATATATTATGATTTGATTACTTATGTTTCAACACCATAAGAGTAATCGATCCGATGTAATTCAGATGCGCATGACATCTTTTTTTACACTTCGATTCATCCGTCCTCGTTTCTTTTTCTTTCGTTCCATCAGGGAGGAGCTAAAAAATATCAAATAAGGAAAGAGAAAAAATCCATGCAGTAATTTAGACATGAAAGTGCACATTACTTGTGTCAATATCAGTGAACTTGACAGTGAAATAATTCAATCTTCTTCTGCGACCTGCACAATCTCAAGGTAAGTCTTCAATTATCAATAAATGATTTTCTTTTGTATCCGAAGTGTGCATGAGACATTTCAAGAACACCATTAAACATTCGATGTAGATTAAATCGTAGTTTGAAACGTTTACACCTATGTAAATGAATGTTAAACATCATACAAACATACTGTTTTTATATAAACCTAATATTAAGCATTGCAGTTTTGTATTCATTATATACATAATTCATAATAAGTATATTCATTCCAAACATAACAGAACTTTGATTAGAAAAACGTAAATTAGGAATGATTGTTTACTTACATGCCGAAATGACCATAATTCAGAAATTCTTAATGTTCAAAAACTATTGCAACATCAACCTCTTTGATCTGTGTGTTTAAATGCAATATCTTAATCCACTTATGCTTCATAACTGACATGCAACATCTAGCAAATGCCTAAAACGGTGTTATTTTACTGTAGAAAGGTTTGTCCATTGGCCATTACCCTGATTTATACAAGCCCATTTTCAGAAAAGTAGAGACACTTTTGTAAAATGCAATAAAATCTGTGATTTGTTAATTGTTTTGAAACTTTATTCAACTGAAAAAGTACAAAGAAATTACTTTTAATGTTTTTGCTGACCAACTTGATTGTATTTTGTAAATCCAAACCAATTTTGAATTTGATGGCTGTAGTACACTCACAAAAAATGTTAAGAAACAGGCAAATAAAGTGAAATGTGTATAGAAACGCAGCCTCAGATGGTCTAAAAGACAGTGGAAATTTGTGCTGTGGTCAGACGAGTCCATGTTTTAGTTTGTTTTGGGAAAATGGAGTTCTCAATCCCAAAGAAAGACAAAAGGGACCAGATCCAGATCAGCAACTGGTAGAAAAGCAAACATCTGCCATGGCACGAGGGTGCACCAGTGCAAACGGCATGGGTGACTTGCATGTATGAAGGAATCATTGACGTGGATGGAGACGTATATTGGGATTTTAGAGAAACATATGCTGCCATCAAGATGATGTCTTTTCCCAGGAAGTCCATTATTAGAGCGAAACACTGTCAGGCCTTACATGCTACAACAGCATGGCGTCATAAACACAGAGTATGTGTGCTTGACTGGCCTGCAACAACTGCAACAATCCGCAATTGAAAAGTGATAAATATGCCTCAGTTTTTGTTTTTTTTGCAGGCATCAAATTAAAAATGTTCTTACAAAATACACTTAAGTTGGCCAGTGAAAACAATGTGTATCTTTTCTTCATGTTAAAGAGAATCACAGATACTTGTTTTTATTGTATTTTACAAAATGTCCCAACTTTTCTGGAAATGGGGTTGTTCCTTTAACAGAATTCTACTCAATTGGATTCAATTATGTATGTATTTATAGCTATCTAAAAGTGAATGTGAGAAACTTTTTTAGTTTGCAGAGGATGCCATCCTGGCTGGTTCACCTGATTTCAAACAGAGAAGAGTATAAGAGATAATAAGACTGGATTTGGGAACATGGAAATTAACAAGCCTGCACACCTGGAAGTTAATTTGTATTTGGTAGCATTTGGAATACTGACATTACTTGTGACAGGTAATTCAATTACACTTTTAAATTCAATTAAATTCTTTACTCATCCTCTTGTTATTCCAGACCCTTATGATTTCTTTGGTGGAAGACAATACATTTTAAAGAATGTTGATGCTACTCTTTTCTTTAATATAATCATTTGATGTTTAAAAAATTACATTTTTATGAAATCCTACTATCTTACATTCTGCAAAGTAAAAACCATAATTTGCTCTAATATCATATTTTATTTGGGTTATTACATAGTGAACATAACATTTAACCTTTTTCATTATGTGCATTCAATTATATTTTAAGCTGTCATCATAATATTGTGTTTAACATGAAGCCTAATATTCAGCAGTGTTTCCATTCTAATTATTTTCCTGTTTGTTGCTAAAACAGTTTACTTTGGTTTTATTCCCTACAGTATCATCTGTGTTTATTTGTCTGAATCGCTGCTCAAAGAGAAGACGCAACAGAAATGAGCCAAAGGAATATCCTCTTGAGTCAGTGAGAGTGGACAGTGATGAGAAGCAAAAAGAATCTCTGCTGATAGAAGAAACTGATGGTAAAAGCACATGCAGTAAAAGTCTGTTTTCAGTGTATCCACAATCAAAACACTCTCATGAACACCAATGGAGAACTTTCTGCATATATACTGAAATGGTGCCATTGGCACATTTATTATATGTCATTCTGATGACATTTTTTAACTCATTTTGGAGCATCAAATTACTTTTCCCAAAGTAAAATGTTACATTTCAAGCTAGAAATACCCAAAGAATAATGAACGAACACTGCACTTTTTCCATAAAACAACCACTGAGTTCTGGATTGTCGAGGATTCCTCGTCAGAGGTGGAAAGTTGTAGTTTGTGGAAAATCTTCGGGTTTGGGTGGGCCAAATGTAATTAGCAATTAGTTTCTGTAATTTAATTACTTTTAAGCAGTTGTGGACAAAGTACTCAAGATAGATTTTCAACACAGGCTCATTTGACAAACGTACCTTTGTCAACATGTTTGCAAAATGCAAAATACGTACCAAAACATACATATCACTGCAGTTCCTAACAGTTCACGAGTTCGTTTCCTCATAAAATCTTTAAGCAAATAAGGTTAAGCGTATTTGGCTTGCCGTCTGCTGTGGAGGGGCTTGAGGAAGCAGCTTCAACTCGAGCTTGGATATACCACCCAGGGACTACTAGTGCCTGGAAGAGGAGTGCGATGGATGAGATGCCTAAATTATGTGGTGGATTTGGGGAGGTGGAGGGATATTGAAACAACTGATGCCAGAGCAGGGTGAGTAGCTGCTTATATGCTCTGGTCGTAATTGAAAGATTAGGGTTCCCTCCTCTTGAAATTATGTTTGAATTTCACTAATTGAAACATTAGATGGGTTCACTCCTCCCGAAATTACGTTGTGAACTTCACAAATGAACACTAGAGACAGTAAAACAGCAAGTGCTTTTAATAATTTTCACACACAATTATGATTACAGGGCCAGATTTTCGATTAATCAAGACTTCTTTTCACGTGGCTCCTTGCACAATTATGTTATGATCTCAAAACACTTTTTGCCATATTGCATGAAGTGTAAATGAATATATTTTGGAGTTTGCATCACTTATCCAGCTCCATATGTTCAGTTTACTGATGTAAGTTTGCTCGGTGGCTCAGCTGGTATAGAACTGTACTTGCGATTGCGAAGAGCTCAGGTATGAATCCAGTGAAAGACGAGTCATGGTAAAAGAGTTCATAATCAAGCTAAAATGCCATTTTGTTAACACTATCGGGTAGGTTTAGGGTTTAGTGTATGTGTACGTTATTAAACGTTATTGTTATTGTACGTTATTGAGCTTTAAGCTTTTAGAACCACTCATTTCAGTTCAGACCTGCGTTGATACGTACAAACTCCAACGTAACATAGCTTTGCCATGTTCACATTCATCTGTTCCGGAAAAAAACTAAACATGCTTTTAGCACCACTCACTGGACATTTCACTTTGAAACTGTTGCGAAACGTGCACTAAGCATCGTATTTTGCATTTTGCAAAAATGTTGACACAGGTACTTTTTTCTAATAAGCCTGGGCTGTGATTTTTAATGTAATAAAGTATTAAAAGCAAAAAAATACTGATCGATGAATGTTTATTTTGCAGTTTTAACTGTCCATCCTACTGCTTAAAATATGTTGACCAAATATAATGTACTAGACACACAGAGAGAGCTTAACTCTTTCCCAGCCATTAACACCATTCTGTGTTTTCACTCTTATGTGGCAGGTGGCGCTAATACACATATTCTGAACAAGTACTAAATCTACTGATCAAAACACATGCAAAGAAGAAGCATTTAATGTCATTTGTAAGCAGATATATGTAAAATAGAGCAAATAATCAATGAGGTTCATTCTCGTGTTACGCAACACGTTTGAGCTTCCGCAAGAACCAATGAGGTTCATGCTCATGTTACGCAT
The DNA here is from genome assembly GCF_018812025.1 of Megalobrama amblycephala. Classification (NCBI taxonomy): domain Eukaryota; kingdom Metazoa; phylum Chordata; class Actinopteri; order Cypriniformes; family Xenocyprididae; genus Megalobrama; species Megalobrama amblycephala. Next base: position 30,678,103 of record NC_063044.1, on the reverse strand, counting down.
CACGTTTGAGCTTCCGCAAGAACCAATGAGGTTCATTCTCGTGTTACGCAACACGTTTGAGCTTCCGCAAGAACCAATGAGGTTCATGCTCATGTTACGCATCACGTTTGAGCTTCAGCAAGAACCAGTGAGGTTCATTCTCGTGTTACGCAACACGTTTGAGCTTCCGCAAGAACCAATGAGGTTCATTCTCGTGTTACGCAACACGTTTGAGCTTCAGCAAGAACCAATGAGGTTCATGCTCATGTTACGCATCACGTTTGAGCTTCAGCAAGAACCAATGAGGTTCATGCTCATGTTACGCAGCACGTTTGAGCTTCCGCAAAAACCAATGAGGTTCATTCTCGTGTTACGCAGCACGTTTGAGCTTCCGCAAGAACCAATGAGGTTCATTCTCGTGTTACGCAGCACGTTTGAGCTTCCGCAAGAACCAATGAGGTTCATTCTCGTGTTACGCAGCACGTTTGAGCTTCCGCAAAAACCAATGAGGTTCATTCTTGTGTTACGCAGCACGTTTGAGCTTCAGCAAGAACCAGTGAGGTTCATTCTCGTGTTACGCATCACGTTTGAGCTTCCGCAAGAACCAATGAGGTTCATTCTCGTGTTACGCAGCACGTTTGAGCTTCCGCAAAAACCAATGAGGTTCATTCTCGTGTTACGCAGCACGTTTGAGCTTCCGCAAGAACCAATGAGGTTCATTCTCGTGTTACGCATCACGTTTGAACTTCCTCAAAAACCAATGAGGTTCATTCTCGTGTTACGCATCACGTTTGAGCTTCCGCAAAAACCAATGAGGTTCATTCTCGTGTTACGCAGCACGTTTGAACTTCCTCAAAAACCAATGATGTTCATTCTCATGTTACGCAACACGTTTGAGCTTCCGCAAGAACCAATGAGGTTCATTCTCGTGTTACGCAGCACATTTGAGCTTCCACAAGAACCAATGAGGTTCATGCTCGTGTTACGCAGCACGTTTGAGCTTCAGCAAGAACCAATGATGTTCATTCTCATGTTACGCATCACGTTTGAACTTCCGCAAGAACCAGTGAGGTTCATTCTCGTGTTACGCAGCACGTTTGAGCTTCCGCAAGAACCAGTGAGGTTCATTCTCGTGTTACGCAGCACGTTTGAGCTTCCACAAGAACCAGTGAGGTTCATTCTCGTGTTACGCAGCACGTTTGAGCTTCCACAAGAACCAATGAGGTTCATTCTCATGTTACGCATCACGTTTGAGCTTCCGCAAGAACCAATGAGGTTCATTCTCGTGTTACGCAGCACGTTTGCGCTTCCGCAAGAACCAGTGAGGTTCATTCTCATGTTACGCAGCACGTTTGAGCTTCCACAAGAACCAATGAGGTTCATTCTCATGTTACGCATCACGTTTGAGCTTCCGCAAGAACCAATGAGGTTCATTCTCGTGTTACGCAGCACGTTTGAGCTTCCGCAAGAACCAGTGAGGTTCATTCTCGTGTTACGCATCACGTTTGAGCTTCCGCAAGAACCAGTGAGGTTCATTCTAGTGTTACGCGTCACGTTTGAGCTTCCGCAAGAACCAATGAGGTTCATTCTCGTGTTACGCATCACGTTTGAGCTTCCGCAAGAACCAGTGAGGTTCATTCTCATGTTACGCATCACGTTTGAACTTCCTCAAAAACCAATGAGGTTCATTCTCATGTTACGCATCACGTTTGAAATTCCACAAGAACCAATGAGGTTCATTCTCGTGTTACGCATCACATTTGAGCTTCCGCATATAAGCAGCTGCTTACTTCTCTTCAGTCTCAGCTGTTCCAGCATCCCTCCACCTCCCCAACTCCACCTTCATCTCAGGTACCTTGCCCTGTGTAATCAAATCCTATATTTATTCACTGGGGGGGGTGTATCAGAGCTCGAGTTAAAGATGCTTCATCGAGCCCCTCCTCAGTGGACAGCAAGCCAAATTAGCTAACCTAATATCCTAAAGATTATATGGGCAAACGAACTTGTTAAAGCTGCATTATGGCAAAGGTTTTTGCAACGTAAGACAAATGTTTGCTTTTGAGATGTGTTTGTGATATTTTGAATGCAGTGCTTCATTTTGCAAGAGATGTGAGACATTTTGCATTTTGTGTGTGCAATTTACAGATTTGTCTGTAAAGTTTTAGAAAAAAAGAAGCAAAGTTTTGAAAAAGTGTAAGCAGTTGAAAAAAATTGTCTTATTTTAAAATCTGTTCAGATTTTAATTTGTGTGTAGTACAATCCCGCCTTTACTTGCTCAGCAATATCCCCACTGTTGTAGATAAATGGATAAATGTTTTAAATGTAATACATTTACACTTCAATACATTTTAGGTTCAAGTGGAGACACAGAGCTTGAGAAAAAAAAGCAAGATGAGATGAAAAGTGAACAAGTGGAATGGAAGAAACAGAAACAAGAGGAAAAACTGAGAAGAGAAGAAGAGGAGAGACAGAAACTAGAAGAAAAACTGAGAAGAGAAGAAGAGGAGAGACAGAAACTACAGGAAAAACTGAGAAGAGAAGAAGAGGAGAGACAGAAACTAGAGGAAAGACTGAGAAGAGAAGAAGAGGAGAGACAGAAACTAGAGGAAAGACTGAGAAGAGAAGAAGAGGAGAGACAGAAACAAAAGGAAAATCTGAGAAAAGAAGAAGAGATACAAAAACTGAGAAGAGAAGAAGAGGAGGGACAGAAACAAGAGGAAAGACTGAGAAAAGAAGAAGAGGAGAGACAGAAACAAGAGGAAAAACTGAGACAAGAAGAAAATGAGAGGCAGAAACTAGAGGAAAAACTGAGAACAAATGAAGAGGAGAGACAGAAACTAGAGGAAAAACTGAGACAAGAAGAAAAGGAGAGACAGAATCTAGAGGAAAAACTGAGAAGAGAAGAAGAGGAGAGACAGAAACAAGAGGAAAAACTGAGAAAAGAAGAAGAGAAGAGACAGAAACTAGAGGAAAAACTGAGAAGAGAAGAAGAGGAGAGACAGAAACAAGAGGAAAAACTGAGAAGAGAAGAAGAGGAGAGACAGAAACAAGAGGAAAAACTGAGACGAGAAGAAAAGGAGAGACAGAAACTAGAGGAAAAACTGAGAAGAGAAGAAGAGGAGAGACAGAAACAAGAGGAAAAACTGAGACGAGAAGAAAAGGAGAGACAGAAACTAGAGGAAAAACTGAGAAGAACAGAAGTGCAAAAACCAAAAGGTAACTAATAAACTCCAGTCCAGCTGATGATCACACAAAAAGTGAGTCAAAATGAAAACTAGCTAATTTTCTGCAACTCTTCTGGTGCTGTATCTGGTCTCTCTCTTTGAGAGCTTCTGACTCAGATACAGCACCGGCCGTTCTTGCCCCTCGACCACCTGAGACAGAATCATGCCCAGCCCCCTGTCCAATGCATCTGTCTGCAACATAAAGGAGAGATTAAAGTTAGGAGATTGTAAGCGCATCCCACCACACAGAGCAGCCTTCACTTAGGTTAAAGCCTGTTGGCACAACTCTGTCCACTATACTGGATCCAGTGCTTCCTTTTTAGTGAGATCAGTCAATGGGCTGGTGAGCTCTGAATAATTATATGCAAACCTACTACAATATCCTGCCATCCCCAGAAACTGATCACCTCCTTTTTGGTCATAGGGCTTGGGCAGGCTGCAATCAGGCTGTCTTATCAATTTGGGGACACACCTGCCCATGTCCCAAGTGGAAGCCCAGATAACATACCTCCACTCGCCCAAATGCACACTTCCTCGGGTTCACCGTGAGTCCAGCAATCGCCCCTCTCAGCGATCTCAGGACAGCCCACAGATGTTTGAGGTGTCGCTGCTAATCATTACTATATATTATAATGTCATCCAGATAGGCAGTGGCATACGCTGAATGGGACAAGAGGATTTTGTCCATGAGATGCTGAAAGGTGGCTGGAGCCCCAAGCAACCCGAACGTAAGGGTTACTAATTAGTGTAATCTGAACGGCGTAATGAAGGCTGTTTTTTCTTTGGACAAGGGCACCAAAGGGATTTGCCAATATCCCTTTGTCAAATCCAGTGTCTAATTAAAACAAACGGAACCTAACTAAACTGAGGCATTGGATAAGCATTGAATTTCGTCACAGTGTTCGCCTTCCTGTAATTTACACAGAAAATGAATGAGCCGTCTGTCTTGGGACCAAAACTATCATGATTGGCCAGTCGTTGTAAGACTCTTCTATTACAACTAACTCTAGCATCACTTTCAATTCCTCCTGCACCATTTTTTTCTTGTGTCCAGGTAAACGATAGGGTCAGCTGCATGCTACAACCCTGGGGATCATTTCGATACTGTGCTGTATAAGGTTCATGCGACCGGGCAGGGGTGAGAACCCAGGGACCAGTGCGAGTGGTTTGATTTAGATAGCCGCTTCTGGTCCTAGATCATCCTTGGCCGAAACGGCTGTCACTAGCTCAACGGGTGTCACCTCATTCCACTGTATTAGGATATTAAGGTGGTAATGCTGACATACATCGCCCCTGTCCGTTTGCCTGACCTCATAATTGAGATCCCCGCTGTGTAAACATAAAGGGTCCTTGCCACTTGGCGAGTATTTAGAACTACTAGATTTTGGAAGTAGCACAAGTACTTTATCCCCCAGTGCAAATTTACGTTGTCGTGTACCTTTATTGTACAGCTGACTTTGTTTGTCCTGAGTTTGCAGCAAATTCTCCACTGAGAGCCTCCCCAGCAACAGTTTTGCTTGAAAGTCCAGGATGTACTGAATTTCATTTCAGTTGTTTGAAGGCCCCTCCTCATATCCAATGCCCATTTTTGCATCAGTCTTTGATGAATAGAGGTTTGGTTACAGCCTCAATCCACCAAAGCCTAATATGTACCTACCTTAATAACCTACCTTAACCTACCTTAACTTTGGAATTTAGTACTGCTCAGCTTGACTGGGGGCAGCCAGCGGAGAGTCGGGACCTGAATCAAGGTCTCCACCTCCACGACTGGGCACTGGTTCTGGAAATGACCAAGGTCCCCCCATCTCCAGCATACTGGCCCAGGCTTCCCTGCCACCCTGGCAGCAGGAAGAGGGCCAATAGACTGGTGAAAAGAGGGGAAAACTGTGAATGGAGGGGAGGCCCACATGTCCCAGGTGTAAAGTCCGGGGGCACTCAGAAGTTAGAATGCCTCGTCCCCGAAGTGGAGGGCATGATGTTCCTTGACCTGGTAAAGGTACTGGGGCGAGAATGAGAAGGGAGAGAGAGAAGGGCTAGAGAAAGGGATATTAGGGAGGAGCTCTGGGCATGCCACCAGGTGATCCTCTGCAAACTGGATGGCCTGATTCAGCAACGTCGGATGTTGGCACTGGACCCAACTGGCCATTGCTCATGATCACACTGCTCCAACACCACTAGATAGACCACTTTCTCAACATTGCGGGTCTGGACCATCAACCACTTGCTGCAAGCGTCCCAGAGCTGTTGGGCCATCACGAAAGGTTGTCCCCTGTCCCCCAGCTCCACTGAGCAGAAGCACTGGCGAAGTTGTTCGGGGTGTGGCCGACCCGCAGGATGACCAGCTTGAGATCCTCGTAGACCGGGAGGGTTGGGATAGGTAGCTTTTGGCCGGCTACCTGGGCTTCCCTGGACAGCAGCAGAATCAGGCGCACCGACCAGCATGCATGGGGCCACCCACAAGCCTCAGCTGTTTTTTCAAAGAGGTCCTTGCCTCTGGCAAGCAACTTGACTAGCTTCGCAAGTGGTGTTGATGGGAGGACTGCATGGCGGCATGCCAACTTCTTTTTCCTGGGTTTCGGCACCAGTGTAGCAAGCTTCAAAGAGAAATGACAAAGAATTCGGTTTGGTGAGATTAATTCACAGTCTTTATTTTATTACAGTTTTTCTCAATTGATTTGACACATTTCTCCAAAGTAATGTAACTGCTCTCAAAACAGTTAACACAGTGATCTAAACACTCTCTTACCCTAGCCAAACAGTTCAACTTTAATGCAAAATAAAACACTGCATTTTTTTCTAGTAATGCATTTATCAAAAGTAAATACTAACTTCAAAACTACATGTGTATTGTCTATTGATTTTATTGATTTTCAGCTGTGGATGTACAAATACACCAACGGAAATACATGTTTATTGTAATGTTTTTCCAACAGGTTTTGTTATATTGGTCATTGACAAATAAAGCTTCAAAAAAGGTATTTAAAAAAAAAAAATCTTTTCAAAAATTATGAAATGCATATTTTTGAGTCATATTTTTGTTTAAACAAGTTTTTTTTTTTTTTTTTTTTACTTTTTTGTCAGGTGGTAAAACCAAATATTTGTAAATATATATTGTATCATTGTACCACCTGACATGGAAAGTGTACCAACCAACTGATATTTGATATTAGCAGTTTTTATCAGTATTCTACAAACCTTTTCACTCTGCTTCAATGATGTATTGATTTCCTCTGGATGTTGCATTATCAGGCTTAATGTTATTACCTTGTCAATTCATATAAAACAGCCATGTTTGTCAGTTGTGCCACCCTGACATCTTAGAATATACAAAGTGCTGTGTGAAAGCTTTTATTTATCTATCTCAACTGCTTTAAAACTACTGAAATTTATAAAAAAAAAACAAATTATATTTATATTCAAACAAAATTATGCCAAAGTATTTTATTTTAAATGTCTTATAAATAAAACACCATGGGCGGGGTGTTTTTTCTATTCTAATCTCTTCTCCTCCTTTTTTACATCCTCCTCTCTCCTCATATGATCTCCCTCTCTCTGTTCCACTCTCCCTTACCTTTTCATTACACCCCTTCCATACCCACACCACCACCTTTATACTTACACCTCATTATTTTCCCCTTCTCTTGCATATTCTTTTTCTTTTCTTGCTCTATGTATACCTTCCCTTTCATAATTTCCCTGTTACTTTATGCAATTGTGATAAATAGATAGAAAAACTGAATTTCCTGTATTCTGTGCATTATTAATCAAGCAGTTATCATTTTGGGGCCCGTTGAAAACATACCAAATGCATTTGATAATATGACAAATTCCAGAGTTTTGTTTATTATGTTTGGACAAATGGTACAGAAATGTTTGTGAATTGTGTAAAGCCAATAAAAAAAGCTGTGATTATTTTTTCCTTATTTATTAAAGTTTTGGTTCGATGTATTAACTATTATGAAAACATTTGAGAACTTTGTGCATAGTGTTTTGAGAAAATTATTCACATGCAATTTGTGTAATATAAATGTACAATCTGTGTAGGACAATTAAAAAAAGATCAGATAACTGTTTTGAGAAAAACTTTAACTCAAAAGAGAGTTACAGTCCAGAAACTCAGGACAACAAAAACACGGGGTAAGAATCTCTCCCAGGTCTGATGGATACTGACCCATGTTAGTGTTAGACAGGTGTTAGTCATCATGCACTTGAACCACTTCTTACCGCTCATCACCACACTACAGACTTCACTTTACCACACCCCCCTCACCACAGACGTATTGCGGGCACTCCAGTGGACTCTGGTCATGCCCTCTTTGGTCCCGCTGTGGCCTAATGCAACAGCTCTGCGATGATGAGGAGGATGAGGCTTTCAATTTATGTCTACGTGGCCATCTAACTCTCCTGCCACAGGACATAATTTCCAGTGTGCCAGCAGAACAGATTTCAATGGGAGTGTCTCTGATTTCATGATGACATTTCATTGATCATTCAGTACTAAATGTATTTCTGCAATGAACCATAAAATGTCAAACGACAAAGAAAGTGCAAAAAGACCGCTGTTTCTCCTAGATGCAGTAGCCAAATGCACAACGTGTACAGTATTTCAATCAGAATTATGTTATGTTTTGAACCGGACACTTTGGTTACACAAGAAAGTCATTGTAAATCAAACATCTATACACCTGTACATATGTTAACTCTCTATTTCACACTTCCATTTCAAAGATCATTAATATTTAAATCACTTTGATTTTTAAAGGAAATATTGGATTAAGAAATCAAGGGGCCACATGCTATCTGAACTCACTGCTGCAGACACTTTTCATGACAGAAGATTTCAGAAATACTGTGGAACGGTGAGATTATTCATTGTATTCATTAGGTTATCATTAATGCTGCTGAATAAAATATTCAGCTATAACTGTTCTGTTTTACAGGTTATTCAAACCAATTGATGTTCACATTGCACAATTATTTATGGATTTAAAGTCTGGGAAGAGAAGCGTTGCCACCACTGAGAGAATCACACCTGAACTTGAAATTAATGGTTTGTATTTATCATTCACACAAAAACTCTTGGAATGAAAATTTGTTCAAATTTAATGGTGAATTTAAATGTTGACACTGAAAAACAATAATGTCATTCTGTTATTGTCTAAAAGTGTGAATATTATTTATACTATTTTAAATTATCATCAGTTTGTGAGCAGCAGGATGCAGCAGAATATTTCCAGAAGATAATGAACATGGTGAATCCAGAGATGGCGAAGGTATTCAGATCAAATATTATTAAATGTGTTTTGGCTGGATTGTGTTAGATATTACAGGGCTGATGATGAGAAATAAGTGACACTGTAAATCTATAGAAATGTAGTCTATTGTGATGGATGAAATGATGCTCTGCAGAAGATAATGTCAATAAACATATTTTCAGGTATACCAGGGAGAGTTTGAGCACAAAACCATGTGTAAAAATCCAGGAAAAGAGCATCCACTTGTGACGCGTCATGAATCTTTTTACATTATTCCCATCTGTATGGAAACGAATGACACGGATTCTCCAATAAACATGGTAAGCATTTTCTGAGGGATGACACTGCTAAACCTCTTCACTATCCAACATATTCAGGAACTTTTATAACATTTATTCAGACATTACACATTCAACAGCATCAAATATCAGATGTCCAATTAAAAGTTTATATTTATCCATCAATTTTTGGTTTTTAATAAAAAAAAAAAAAGGATTAAAAAAAAAAAACTGTTTATTGTGTTTCAGCAAAGCTGTTTTGACTCATATTTTGAACCAATCAAGACATGTGAGGAGGATCAAGTGAAATGCCCAACTTGTAAAGAGATGGTGAACACGGAAATAGTGAGTCTTAACTTCTTATAAAGAATATTTTATTTTAGTTTAATGTATTAAATGTCGTATTTCACACTATGGCTTGGACATTACATTTATTTTTTCCTACATTTATTGCATTGCTGTACACAATAGACTGACTAAAATTGTGTAGAGAAGAACCAGTAACACAGATCATACTATATTTGAGGATGGCAGATTACTTAAACGAACATTTATTATAATCTGTTTTTTCTGTTTGTTTTCTTTTCTTTCAGAAGTGTGATATACATAAACTTCCTCCAGTTCTGGTTGTGCAGCTGGAGAGATTTCAACTGGATTATTACACCATGAGATACAAGAAGAACAAGTCTACAGTGGAAATTCAGTTCATGTTATCAGTGAAAGTAGGTTGAATTTGTGTTTATATGAAGGATTAAAATGAAAAGAAAAATTGTAATATGTCCAGCCTTAAATAATGTCACTCTGTGTTTCCTCAGGATGACAGTGGAGCTCAACACCAGTATGATTTGTTTGCTGTTGTGAAACACACTGGATCCTTTGATGGAGGACATTATTATGCTGTCATCAGGTCATTTGAGGATCATCAGTGGTATGAGTTTAATGACAGCTCTGTACGCAAGGTGAACTCTTTTTGATATTTTTGACAAAAAATGATTCCTGATATTCAATATGTATTTTGGTTACACTTTACAACATGAACAGTACTTTCACAGCATGTGTTTATATTAAAGAGCACGTGTTCATGTCTTGTGGTGTGTTGTAATGTTTTTATGTTTCTTTTTGCCCTTTCCAGATACCTGATTTAAAAAACCCCTTCCGCTGTAATGAGGCCTACTTTCTTCTCTACAAAAAAAGATCACATGAGTCAGGTATCTATTAACTGATACTAATTAACAAACCAGAAACAAATAAACAATCTGAAGGGTGTACTCAGAAAGAGACTATTCAAGGAAAATGACTTAAACAATGTTAATAGCCCCGTTTCCACCGAAATTACCCAGTACAATTTGTCCCAGGAACTATTTTTCCCACAGACCTGCTGACGAATCAAACCTCTGTTCAGGATAACAATGGCCTGTGCACACAGCGAGGTTTATATAGAGTAAAAATGAGCATGAAATGAGCTTGACTGACCTGCACAAAAACCAGAGCTGAACCTCATTAATTCTGATGAAAATGTATCATTCTTAATGACATTTTAGACAATCTAATTTTATGATAAAACAAAACTGGTGTCAGAGCGTGTTAGGACTAGCCAACAATTACATTCCTGAAGGAACAGTTAACCCAGTAATGAAATTAATTCATAAACTAATCTTTTACTCCCTCTCATGTCATCCCAGATATGTATGACTTTCTTCTGTTGAACACAACAAAGATTTTTAGTGGAATATCTCAGCTCTTTTGGTCCATACAATTCAAGTCAATAGCAACCAAAATGTTTCAGAACACTGGAGACTACTTTTATACTACTTTTTACTTTTATACTGCCTTTATGTAATTTCTTGAGTGCTACAACTTTGGTCCCCGTTCACTTCCATTGTTTTTACACTTGTAAGATGGCATGAGGATGAGTAGATAATGAGAGAACTTTCATTTTTGCTTTATCTATTCCTTTAACCCTGATTTCAGATGCTTTTAAATTTAAAATACTTATTAAGCCAAAAAACAAGTTGTGCTTTGACACAGTAGATATGGCTAGCTTGAAATAAGCTTTTTTTTTCTTATTTCTTCTAAATAAATGTGGAAATCTGCTATAATTAACATGTCCCACTCCCCCTTTCTGTTTCAGCTGCAAAACCCAACAAATGTGATAATCTAGATGGTGCTCAACATGCAGTGAAACACTCTGAATCTGTACCACAAACTGTGTCAAAAGAGGGAATAAAGCAAAAGCCTGATGACAGTGACAAACAATCAAGAAATGAGACACAAACTATATCCTGCTCTGATCCTCAACCTACACTAAATGTTCTTCATGATCCAGAGAATCAGTCAGAAGATGAGAATAAAGAGACTGATGCATCAGATGAATCTAAACCTGCATCACAATCTGTGTCAGAAGAGAAAATAAAGCAAAAAACAGATGAATGTGCAAAACAGACAAGCAATGAGACAGGAGAAGATGCATCTGAATCTGACCCTGATCCTAAACCTGCAGTAAATGATCCTCTAGATCCAGAGAATCAGTCAGAAGATGAGAATAAAGACACTGATGCATCAGATGAATCTAAACCTGCATCACAATCTGTGTCAGAACAGAAAATAAAGCCAAAAACAGATGAATGTGCAAAACAGACAAGCAATGAGACAGGAGAAGATGCATCTGAATCTGACCCTGATCCTAAACCTGCAGTAAATGATCCTCTAGATCCAGAGAATCAGTCAGACGATGAGAATAATGAGACTGATGCAACAGCAAACACCCAACAAACACCATCAGGTGAATCTGAACCTGCATCACAATCTGTGTCAGAACAGAAAATGAAGCAAAAAACAGATGAATGTGCAAAACAGTCAAATAATGAAACAGAAGAAGATGCATCTGAATCTGACCCTGATCCTAAACCTGCAGTAAATGCTCCTGGAGATCCAGATAATCAGTCAGAAGATGAGAATAATGAGACTGATGCAACAGCAAACACCCAACAAACACCATCAGGTGAATCTGAACCTGCATCACAATCTGTGTCAGAAGAGAAAATAAAGCCAAAAAACAACAAATGTGCAAAACAAACAAGCAATGAAACAGAAGAAGATGCATCTGGATCTGACCCTGATCCTAAACCAGCAGTAAATGCTCCTGGAGATCCAGATAATCAGTCAGAAGATGAGAATAATGAGACTGATGCAACAGCAAACACCCAACAAACACCATCAGGTGAATCTAAACCTGCATCACAATCTGAGTCAGAGGAGAAAATAAAGCCAAAAACAGATGAATGTGCAAAACAAACAAGCAATGAGACAGGAGAAGATGCATCTGAATCTGACCCTGATCCTAAACCTGCAGTAAATGATCCTCTAGATCCAGAGAATCAGTCAGACGATGAGAATAATGAGACTGATGCAACAGCAAACACCCAACAAACACCATCAGGTGAATCTGAACCTGCATCACAATCTGTGTCAGAAGAGAAAATAAAGCCAAAAAACAACAAATGTGCAAAACAAACAAGCAATGAAACAGAAGAAGATGCATCTGGATCTGACCCTGATCCTAAACCTGCAGTAAATGCTCCTGGAGATCCAGATAATCAGTCAGAAGATGAGAATGAAGAGACAGACTCAACAGCAAACACCCAACAAACACCATCAGGTGAATCTAAACCTGCATCACAATCTGAGTCAGAGGAGAAAATAAAGCCAAAAACAGATGAATGTGCAAAACAAACAAGCAATGAAACAGGAGAAGATGCATCTGAATCTGACCCTGATCCTAAACCTGCAGTAAATGATCCTCTAGATCCAGAGAATCAGTCAGACGATGAGAATAATGAGACTGATGCAACAGCAAACACCCAACAAACACCATCAGGTGAATCTGAACCTGCATCACAATCTGTGTCAGAAGAGAAAATAAAGCCAAAAACAGATGAATGTGCAAAACAAACAAGCAATGAAACAGGAGAAGATGCATCTGAATCTGACCCTGATCCTAAACCTGCAGTAAATGCTCCTGGAGATCCAGATAATCAGTCAGAAGATGAGAATGAAGAGACAGACTCAACAGCAAACACCCAACAAACACCATCAGGTGAATCTGAACCTGCATCACAATCTGTGTCAGAAGAGAAAATAAAGCCAAAAAACAACAAATGTGCAAAACAAACAAGCAATGAAACAGAAGAAGATGCATCTGGATCTGACCCTGATCCTAAACCTGCAGTAAATGCTCCTGGAGATCCAGATAATCAGTCAGAAGATGAGAATGAAGAGACAGACTCAACAGCAAACACCCAACAAACACCATCAGGTGAATCTGAACCTGCATCACAATCTGTGTCAGAACAGAAAATAAAGCCAAAAACAGATGAATGTGCAAAACAAACAAGCAATGAAACAGGAGAAGATGCATCTGAATCTGACCCTGATCCTAAACCTGCAGTAAATGCTCCTGGAGATCCAGATAATCAGTCAGAAGATGAGAATGAAGAGACAGACTCAACAGCAAACACCCAACAAACACCATCAGGTGAATCTGAACCTGCATCACAATCTGAGTCAGAACAGAAAATGAAGCAAAAAACAGATGAATGTGCAAAACAAACAAGCAATGAGACAGGAGAAGATGCATCTGAATCTGACCGTGATCCTCAACCTGCAGTAAATGCTCCTGGAGATCCAGAGAATCAGTCAGAAGATGAGAATAAAGAGACTGACTCAACAGCAAACACCCAACAAACACCATCAGGTGAATCTGAACCTGCATCACAATCTGTGTCAGAAGAGAAAATAAAGCCAAAAAACAACAAATGTGCAAAACAAACAAGCAATGAAACAGAAGAAGATGCATCTGGATCTGACCCTGATCCTAAACCTGCAGTAAATGCTCCTGGAGATCCAGATAATCAGTCAGAAGATGAGAATGAAGAGACAGACTCAACAGCAAACACCCAACAAACACCATCAGGTGAATCTGAACCTGCATCACAATCTGAGTCAGAACAGAAAATGAAGCAAAAAACAGATGAATGTGCAAAACAAACAAGCAATGAGACAGGAGAAGATGCATCTGAATCTGACCGTGATCCTCAACCTGCAGTAAATGCTCCTGGAGATCCAGAGAATCAGTCAGAAGATGAGAATAAAGAGACTGACTCAACAGCAAACACCCAACAAACACCATCAGGTGAATCTGAACCTGCATCACAATCTGTGTCAGAAGAGAAAATAAAGCCAAAAAACAACAAATGTGCAAAACAAACAAGCAATGAAACAGGAGAAGATGCATCTGAATCTGACCCTGATCCTCAACCTGCAGTAAATGCTCCTGGAGATCCAGAGAATCAGTCAGAAGATGAGAATAAAGAGACTGATGCAACAGCAAACACCCAACAAACACCATCAGGTGAATCTGAACCTGCATCACAATCTGTGTCAGAAGAGAAAATAAAGCCAAAAAACAACAAATGTGCAAAACAAACAAGCAATGAAACAGGAGAAGATGCATCTGAATCTGACCCTGATCCTCAACCTGCAGTAAATGCTCCTGGAGATCCAGAGAATCAGTCAGAAGATGAGAATAAAGAGACTGACTCAACAGCAAACACCCAACAAACACCATCAGGTGAATCTGAACCTGCATCACAATCTGTGTCAGAAGAGAAAATAAAGCCAAAAAACAACAAATGTGCAAAACAAACAAGCAATGAAACAGGAGAAGATGCATCTGAATCTGACCCTGATCCTCAACCTGCAGTAAATGCTCCTGGAGATCCAGAGAATCAGTCAGAAGATGAGAATAAAGAGACTGATGCAACAGCAAACACCCAACAAACACCATCAGGTGAATCTGAACCTGCATCACAATCTGTGTCAGAACAGGAAATAAAGCAAAAAACCAACAAATGTGCAAAACAGTCAAATAATGAGAGACAGAAGCCACATCTGGATAATGTAGGAAAATTTTAAATGAACATTCTTTTTCTTTCTTTCTTTTTCTTTCTTTTTTTTTTTTTTTTTGCACGTTTAACATGCATATGATTTTAAGAACAAAATGTTTGAGAATATAGATTTATAGACTGAATATAGATTTAACCTCATGAACTAAGAAATCCAGGCTATTAACAGGAGGATTTTTCTGCAATCATATTAGAAAAAAAAATATATTGAATCATTACTGTTGTCCATGCATGTATTCTATATAAACTGCTGTAATCACCAATGAGGATTCTCTCTGAGATTCTCCCAGCCATGATTAAAGTATTTCAAAGGCATTGTCTGGAGTCTGTCTGGTTTCTGCTGTGCAGCAGGTTACTGGAACACTAGAGATATTTATTCTCAAGTGATAGAGTTCATAACGGGCGAGACGTCACCTGACTCAGAGCGGCTACACTTAGGCATCTGGGGTTACCGGTGTATCATTGTTGAGGTTACCAGAGTATAATATTAGTTTGATAGTACCAACTGTAGGTGTCTGGAAGACACAGGGTAGTTTAACTTAAGTTAGGTGTGCGTATGGGAATTTCTACCACAGGATCTAACTGTGATACTCAACCTACAGTAAATGTTCCTCAGGATCCAGAGAATCAGTCAGAAGATGAGAATAATAAGCTTGACTCAACAGCAAAAACCCAACAAACACCATCAGGTGAATCTAAAATGTAAATAAAGCAAAATCTACAAATGATGAAGAAAATGCAAAAAAAAAAAAATGATGTCAACTGATATTGAATATGGAAGATGAAGCAAAATCTATTTAACCATTTTTACCCTCGGTGGATTTCATGCTATTAAACCATCAGAGGTTTATTCTCAACAGGGCAAATTTTGCTGCAGTTGATTTT